>NC_026160.1:1610867-1717203 GCF_000512975.1 Sesamum indicum | reverse complement strand
GATTAAGTTCCTCACAAGTCACAACCGCACGGACAGGTCCAAGTGCAGAGAGGTCTTCCACGTTGTTGGGTTAAATGCACTATACCCTCTCTATTTAACATGTTCACAAAAACTCCTATAAAATAATTGTTTTTCTTACCTCCATATGATGATATTAAAAATTGAGAAAAATACCTCCTTCCTTCTAAGAGTGTATCTCAGGTTTATTTAATTTTTAAATAATTATCATAAAATAAAATCATTATTTTTTTAAACTTAGATATATTGAATAACGTAATAAAAATTATAATTTATAAAAAATTGCATAAGACTCCTCTGTGTTTTAAAAAATTTAAAGGAAACTCTCCTTGCATTTAAAATATAGAAAGAAAAAAAAATCCTATTGATCAAGTGATCTTCAAAATATTTTTTTATTAAATATTATTTTTCGATTAATGACCGTTTAATCTTTTAGTGTTAAAATTAATTGTTGGATCTAATTAATTATCTCAATTGTTATATTAAATTTATAAAATATTAAGAATATTAATTTACAAACTTTGAATATATATTATATGTATAATTATAAAATTTAAAAAAGTAGAATTATTTTTTTAAAAAGAAAAATTAATAAAGCTAACCCCCACCCCCAAAAGCCCTTACGCCACCAGAACCCTAGCCTCGCCCCCCACTACAAATCCCTTCCCCAGCTACGAGCGCAGATCGCCATTGCTACTCAATCTAGATGACCGCGGTCCACCAGACTGGGATTGTGTTGGGTAATGTGGTTGCCTAGGGCAGACAATAGCTGGTCGCCCAGTGTAGATCCGGATGACAACAGCTACAGTCACAGATATTATTTAAAAAATTATTTTTTGATTTTTTTTTAATTTAGAGTAATTAACAAATTAAGAAAATTGATTTAACAATTTCAAATTTAATAATAACTAATTTTTATTTTAATTACATATAATTGTAATATAAAGTTAACAATATTATTTATACCAAATAATTTAATTTATTAAAATATTATATTAATTTATAATTAATTAATATTTATATTCATGTAAAATTTAAATTTGGGAATTGAATTTTAGTATATTATTTTAATTTAAATTAAAATTTTCAAATTTTTATATATTTTTTTGGTATTTCCCTATATAACCAAAAGAAATAAAAAGAAAAAGGTTAAAATAAGTAAGTTCGACCATGGTTCCTTTCACACACACTATAAGGGCATTTTAGTCAAGTAAATCACATGGAGATTTTCCTACTAATGGTATAAAAATGAGATCGACTAGACTTTTATAGTTAGGAGGGCAATTTAGTACAATTATATTAGAATATAAAACAAGCCTCTTTTTCTCTTTTTTCTCCTCCTCCTCCTCCTCTCAGTGATGAATGGAGTATTTATACTAATACAATATTACAATAACTAAAATAGATAAAGATTATATGACTAGTATTAATTGATCAAGGACATTTTCAGTAATTTGCTACATCTGAATCGATTTGGTAAGTCAATTTTTTATTTTTATTTTGATTTCTTTCCTTCGTCAACACTTTCTTGTTCCGGGAATGTCAACTTTTTCTTTTCTTTTTGTTTATTTTTTCCTCTATTAACAATCCTCAGTTCCTGAATATCTTTAGAATATTTAGGAATTCAATCGGATCCTGAGCTCCTTCACAAGCTTGTTCTGTCTTAAAGTGTCAGTGGTAAACACTTAGAAGCTAAGTATGAGAATAATTTCAAAATGTGTTAGCCCGATCTGTGTAACTAAATCCATTATAGAGCAATAGTCATAAAAAATATTGCCTCTTTATAAGCCAATTTTATTAATTTTATTTTAGCAAAAGCACAATTGTAAGGCTTAGCCTCATCCACTGACAGTCGAGATAATGGCTCTTGATGGCAATTTTATCTATCTATATTATATATTAAGGAAGAGCGCCTCTTTGGTCTCTCCTTTTTTTGGTATGTATTTTTTATATTTAATTTATTTTTTAAAATATTCATCTAACTTCCGAGCCCCATTATCTTTTGATAGTTTTTTTTTCTAATTTTCTTTCATTTTTTTTATCGCCATTTTTTTTACAAATTTATTATTAACTTATTATTTTGTATATACTTTGTTAAATAATAAAAACTTATAAATATTTTATTTTACATTGTATTTGTAAAAGTTGCACACACACAGAATGTGCCACAAATTATGATGAATGTGGTATTTATATTAATATAATATTACAATAATTAAGGTTGGTAAAAATAAAATACTACTTTATCCCCCACCTATTCTGACCTTTTACATGACTAGATTAATTGACCAAGGTCATTCAATAATTTATTACATTCAAGTCGATTTGATAAGTTATATTTTTTTGTTAATCTTTTTTCTTCTTCAGCACTTTTTTCTTTTCAGGAATCAACTTTTTTTCTTCTTTATTGATTTTTTCTTCCATCACCTAAAAACACATGGAACAAAAAAATAAAAGAAATGGAATTTAGCCTTTACAAAACATGGTTAAATTCTTTTGGCACTGTGAAGCTTTATATTCAAGCTTGTGTCACTAACTTTGTTGTTGGCTTAGTCTTAGCTTTTTGTAAGGTAATAGTATTCTTTGTTTATGTTTTCTACAACTATTTTTGTAAGGAAGTAATACTCCTTATTTATATTTTATCAGCTCTTAATTGTAAGGGATTAGTACTCCTTATTTATAATTTTTTCAGACAAATCTAGGGAGTTAGTACTCCCTATTGTAAATTTGGGGAGAAACCTAAATTAATGCAAATGGGAAGGGGACTCTGAAAAGTTCCCCCACCCTCGGGTTTTTTTTTTTTTTTTTAAAAAAAACAATAGACTCTACAAATTCATCAAAATACGGAAATCAGACACAAAACGGGATTCTTTGTGCGAGGAAGAGAGCTACCAAATTGTTTTAAAATTAATTACACTCTCCTCTCCTGAAATTTAGTGTAATTACACGTAAATCCACTATAGTTTGAAGAATTACATCGAGCACCTTTGAGATTTGCTTTCATCTAACAAATTCTATCTGTTAGTTAAAATTTATCGAATTTGCTGATATTAACAAAAAATTAAAAAAGAATTTATATTTACCCTCAATTGACTTATTACTGATTTATTGCAGGTCAAATAAATTTTTTTGTTACCAAATTATCCTCATACGTCTTCATGCATGTGAGGAGGTATATTTTTACCGTTATATGCATGTGAGGAAGTATATTTTTACCGTTATACGGGTATTTTGATCTGAAAAAATTATTTGACCTGAATAAGTCAATCGAGGGTAAATATTAGTTTTTATTTAATTTTTTTATTAATATCAGTAAATTCAGTACTTTTTTACCAACGTGGGACTTATTTGTTAGATAGAAACAAAACATTAAGGGCGCTAGATGTAATTTTTCAAACCACAGGGGGTTTACGTGTAATTATACCAACTTCAAGGGAGGGGAGTGTAATTATCCCTCAAAATTATGAATTCCTGGGACTCTCTTTTTTGCAAAGACGATTGATATGGTTGACATTTTAATCTTTGATTCTTTTCAAAAAAATTAGTTGTCGTGGCACGTTATTTCTGTATGAAAATAATAAATATTATTTTATATTTTAAAATATATTATGAATATAATATATATTTATATAAACACCAATAGGTCACATTTAAAAAAAAAAAGAAAAAGAAAGAAGAAAGCAACAAAGCAAAAAAGTTTAGCGGTATTATCGACATAATAAAAAATTAGTGTCGCTGTGTCATAACTGCTATTTGTGTGAGAGAAAGATCTTCTCTTATTTATTAGTATAGATTATATAATTACATAAATATCAGAATAACCAAGTAATAAATCGATCAGTCAATAAATAAAAAATAATAAAATAAATTACAATAAACTCATAAATCCATATAAATTGAAATAAATATTCATAATTATTGAAAATCAAACACATGAACTCAAACTTATTGATTAATTTTTAGTCCTAATGCCTGGGTTAGTGCATCATTTCAAATATCTGACTACACAAGCCACAAATGGTACAATATAATAATTCTTAAAAGTAATTATAATTTAATTTATTATGAATTAGTTTTAGTTAGATGGTAAATGTATACAATAGTAGTCAATAAATAATTGGGATAATTACATTCTCCTCCCCTCAAATTTAATGTAATTATACAAAAATTCATTGTGGTTAAATTACATCTAGTATTCTTGAAGTTTGATGCCGTCCAACAAATAAGTCCATCAGTTAGTCAAAAATCACTGGATTTATTTATATAAACAAAAACACTGAATGAAAATTTATATTTGATCTCGATGGACTTATTGCGGGTCAAGTAGTTTTTTCAGATTAAACTGCCTTTATAACGTGAAAATATACCTTCTCACATGCATTAACTCGTGAAAGACGTATGAGGGTAACTTGGTCATAAAAGACTTATTTTACCTGCAGTAAACCAATAATAGTCAATGTGAAAAAATATAAGTTATTTTTTTTCGATTTTTTGTTAATATCAATAAATTCAATAAATTTTAATTAATTAATAGAGGGACTTATGACGAAAACAAACTTCAAGATTCTAAATGTAATTTTTTAAACTATAAAAAATATACCTATAATTACACTAAATTTTAGAAAAAGCAAATGTAATTATCCGTAAATAATAATAAAAGAAGATGAATAGAAGGATGCGTGGACTAGCGAGTGAGGCTGCTGTATTGACAAGGATAAGATTCGATCCGACATAGTTTACATCACTCAAATTCAACTTTTAATATATTAACTTTTAATAAATTAACGTTATTGAACAGGTGTCTGGTAGTTGTTCTTTTTTATTTTTTATTTTTTTTTTGTGTGCGTCTGTCTGGTAGTTGGTCGTTAAGAGCAATCGCTTCCACCAACCCATTTCATCACATTGCCCTTCGTATCTTCACCAACCCATTTCATCACATTGCCCTTCGTATCTTCACCAACCCATTACAATCAACCTACCCCTTCCAAGCAAGAGATACACACGTAGAGATAGAGAGAGAGACTTTTCTTGGGACGACTTCAACAATTTCTTTAGCGGAAAAATATAATTTATCCTTATGTAATATAAAAAATAGACGAAAAAATCTCCTATAAAAAATAAAATAGTAAAATATATTTTGTTATTTGAAAAATAAAGTAAATTACCCTTTATCTAAATCATTGATAAGAGGATAATTTATTTCATTTTTTAAAATACAAAAGATAATTTTCCGATTCTTTTATCACAGGGGTAACCCATTTATTTAGTCGTGAATATAAAAACTTTCAACAAAATTTAGAAACAATAAATTATATGGATACGTTCTGGAATACTAAAGAAATTCAACTTTTCGTTCTAGACTACACCGCCACTACACAACACTGCATGACCTCTGGAATGCACTGTAAAAACCAAACACTAACAAACCTAGCTTCATCTTGCTAGCATACGTGCGTCTGCGTGATGCTGCAGGAAGGAATAAGGAGGTCAAAGTTTAAAATATTAATTATAACTAAAAATTAGTGGTGATAATATGAGTTTCAACTAGGGGTGGTGAATGGGCAGATTGGGTCGGGTCCAAACGGATTGGGTTCAATATGTATTGGGTTTAAAATGAATTTAAATTAATGAGTTGGGTTGGGCTGATGATATATTTTTTTATATTTAGTATTTATAAAATTTAAAATTTCAGATAATAATAATAATAATATGACAATAGTTTTAATAAACCCTTGTAATATAATATAATAAGATTGAGTTTGTATTGTTCAATGTTTATGGAAGTAATAAGGTTATGTTAAAAATTCATTTGTTAAATTTAAAATGAAAAGTTTGTAAAGTATTAAGAAATACCGTATTTTCGAAATAAATCATGAGATGAATAGTTGTGCAATCAATTTCTCCATGATTCTTTCTAAAATTGAATTGTGACTTTTCAATCGCAATAATAATAGTACATGTTAGTTCACTATAAATTTTATGGTATAGCTGTATATGTTCATTGAAATTTATAATATAATTTTATATTGTCAGTTTATTAAAAAAAGAAAAATTTACATAGTCACATATGAATTGCAAGTATTGACTATTTTATAAAGTTCTTCAATTTTGTTTAATTTGTGTCTCATTAATTTAAAAAATAATAATTTACTAAATAAATTTTAAAAATTTAATTTCTCATAAAAATGTGAAAAGTTAGAAATATAATAGTTAGTGATATATAGTATGATTAAATCAATTCTAATGAACTTAAGACCCATTACCAACCTATATACATCACCAATCCATTTAAAATCCAGCACCAGCCCATATAGAACCCATCATCAACCCACTTAAAACCCATCACCAAACCATATAGGACCCTTAATGAACTCATTATTATAATTTATACTAATATCTTTTATCAATTATTATTATATTACTAAAATTATTTTTGGTAAACTAATAGAAAAATAAACATGAAGATCCCATTTAGGACCCATACTCTATTTAAATTTATTTAAATAAAATCATATTGAACCCATATTATAAAATTTCAATCCAGCCTAACCTAACCCAAGACTAGGTGGGTTGGGTTGGAACCATCTTAAGTTTCCTGATAGTTACATATCTAATTTGACTCGTTGTGTCGACATGAAGGAGTTGAAGTTTCACGGCTAAAAAGTCATAATTTTCACGTATTTATGTAGAAGTTGGTCCCAATTGCCTTCCGTGAAATGCATCCTGAGCCTGTGAGGAGTGCGTTGACAGAGGTCAGCCTTCTATTTCAGATTTTATGTTCGACAACGTTCCATGTAAATAAGGTACAAGAATTGGAAGCTAGTGTCGCCACCATCTTGTGCAACATCGAGAAAATATCTCTGTCAGCTTTCTTCGACTTAATGGAGCACCTAATTATTCCCCTGCCATATGAAGCACGCGTGGGAGGGCCTGTGCAATACAGGTGGATGTATTCATTTGAGAGGTAAGTACACGAGTTATTCTAGTTTTCTTGAAATAGTTCTAGTGTCATTTGGTTTCTAATAAATATTCAGTTATTAGATATCTTCGATATTTAAAAATGAAGGTGAAAAACAAAGCACACATCGAGACATCAATTGTAGAAGCTTACGTTGTAGAAGAAACCGGTCTATTCACTTCTCACTACTTTGAGCTGTAGATTCTTTACAAACGGAACAGGCCACACAAAAATGACGACCTCTGTATGAACGACACTCGTATCCAACGGTCTATTTTCAACTAACCTAGCCAATATAGTTGTGCATCAAAAAAGAGATGACTCAGTAGATCAAAAAATCATATAATCGTGACATACATATTGACCAACTGTGAAGTAGTCACGCTATACTACGAATAAGTGTAAAGTACCAATATACTTTATTCACATTGTTATTTTGGACTTTTAACCTATATATTAATATGCATGTGAACATGTCTTTTTTGACTGAACTTTACGAACATCACCATTCGGAGGACCGCATTGTTGAGGAAATAGTAGCTACTCAATTCAAGGATTGGTTCAAACATCATGTAAGTTGTGTCTTATGAATTGTGCTACAACTGTAATTTGTCAATGTATGGTTTCTCTAATATGTGCAACATAGGTGAAATTCGAATTGAATTACACGGACAACGAGCTTTCGGTGTTGTATTATTGAGGTCCTACAGCTAAGGTCACAACATTCCCATGCTACTTTGTGAATGGATACAATTTCATACTAAACTTCACAACGTAGGCAAGTCTATTGTGAACCGTGGGGTATATATCAAAAGCTCATCATATACAGACATGGACTGTAACTTTTATGGGATTCTCGAAGAGATAACTCAGTTAAATTATCCACTTATTCCAAATATACAGATCGTTCTATTTAAATGTTGTTGGATCGATCCCGTGAGAGGTATGAAGATACATCCTTATTATCACCTCGTTGATGTAAACTTCAAGAAAATATACTAAAAGAACGAACCATTCATTTTGGTACAACAAGCAGTACAAGTCTACTAAACGAAGTACCCTAGCATGAAGAGAGACAAAGTGGACTGTATAGTTGTCTGCAAAACAAAAGCCAGAAGAATAATTGATGACTCTCGATGGACCGAAATTGCGTTTCAAGAAGGTCAAATAATACCTACTCCACAAGTTGCGATGGACAACCATAATTATGACCTGCATAACCCAAATGGTATACAATTAGTCGTTGAGCTTTCTGTTGGTAATCAACAAGGAGCACCTAGGTACATCCTAATTGGGGAATTGTGAATCTGACGACGAGTCTGATGAAGATAACTTTGACGAGAATTACGAGACTGAAGAAGACAGTAATTATGCTTGAAAGTTCAGAGTTTGATTAATTATATTTATCATTTTAAAAATATTTGTTCTATTTAGGAATAGTTATAAATAGAAAAGACCATTTCTAATCCGTTCCAAATAGTCACGGTTAATATAAAAACCGTTCCTCGTTGTACCCGCATATTGTTAAAGTTAACATAGGGACGGGAAAATAAATATAAAACCGTTTCTAAAACTATTGCAAAATTATTAAAAAAAAACAAGAAAAATTCAAAATTTAGGAATGGTTATAGTAAATTGACCGTTCCTAGAGGAGTTCCAAACAATTTTCAATTGGCACCATATGAAAAGTGAAGGGAAATTCAATTTTAGGAAAGGTTGTTGAATATTTGACCGTTCTAAAATTAAGTTTAAAGTAAACCATTCCTAAAAGTATAAAGAAATCGTTCTCTACATGAATAGAAATAAAATCGTGCCTAAATTTGAAAAAAACCGTTCCTATCAGGCACAAATTATTCTTAGTTCACTTTCTGGTTACGATATCTCCACATCCGTGAGCCCGATTAATTTCAACTTTAAACACATACAAAAACTATACATTTGTAAATATATGTAGCAGTCTGATGTAAAATCACATCGTCTAATTGACATTTGCATCATTTTCAATCTCGTTGCTTGTGAATCAGATATGACAACTCAGTATCCGTATAAAAAGTTTCAAAACTTTATTGAATGTCATATTTTGTCGATGTAATCATATCCAACGGTCTGATTAAAATTTTAACGGCCTGATTAGGCGGTGCAGTATAACAGTATAAGAGACTACTAACATTTGCATAATACTAACAATATTGGAAATACAAATTTACTTGATCTGCTGAACATGTATCAATTTATCGAAAAGAATTATATGTGTCCATTGGTTTACATAAATTTATGGTCAATTTTTTCTTTGTTCATTAACATGTTCGGAAAGATTTTTTCTTTATTTTTAAGTTTTTGTAATAAAAAAACTTAATTTTGGCACTTGTATTGAAACGGTCATACAACTATAGGAATTGTCTTTTAAAATATATCATAAAACAATATCGTGATGTTTGGAACAGTTTTAGCAACAAGTAATTGAATAAGTAACCGTGCCAAATATTCACCCAAACTCTGTTTAGCACATGAAACGATATCGTTTAACTTACTTAGGAATGGGCTTAGGAACGATTTAGTTATAACAGACCGTCCCTAGGCCACAAAAAATCTGTTTAACACATAAAATGACATCATTATACTTAATTAGGAACAATCTTCGGCACGGTTTAACTATAAGAGACTGTTCCTAAGCCCATTCCAAAAATTACTATATATTTGACACTTAATAGATTTTTTCTTCTCTCTCTTTCTCCCTCACTCACACTTGCTTTCTCTTTTCACCCGTTTTGTCTCCCGCCATCCGCTGTCCGCTTCTTTCGCTTCTTCATCCTGTCTAGTGTCCTTTTGCCAGTTAGTTTTCTTCTTCTTTTTTTTTTTCTTTTTCCCTTCTTTTTTTTTTATGTATTTTCTAAAAATATTTTCAGAGAGTGTACTGAAAATATTTTCAGATAAGGTTTCTGAAAATATTTTCAAAAATATTTTTCCACCCATTTTTCTGAAATGGGTGTTAACCATTTGTGAAAAATTCCCGTTAAAAATTTGTGAAAAACTTTTTGAAACTATTTTCAGAAACAGTTTCTGAATAAATAGTGTCAAAAATTATTTTTGAAAATATAATATATTTTTCTAAAATTAAAACATATTTTTCTGAAATTAAAAGAGTTTCTTATATATATATATTTCTGAAAATATAATATAATTTCTGAAATTAAAATATATTTTTGAAATTATAAAAGTTTATGAAAATATAATATATTTTTGTGAAATTAAAATATATTTTTCTGAAATTATAAAAGTTTTCGGAAATATAACATATTTTTCTAAAATTATATAAGTTTCCGAAGATTTAATATATTTTTCTGAAATTGAAATATAGTTTTGAAATTATAATATTTTCTGTAATTTGTATATTTGTGTGAAATTTATTATATATTTGTGTAATTTATTGTACAGTGTAAATATTTGTGAAATTTATTGCATAGTTGTGTAATTTATACAATTCTTATGTATTGTATCATATTGTTCAAATTTTTTGTGAAATTTATTGTATAATTCATGTAACTCTTGTATTTTTTCATTAATATTATTATTGACACAATATTAGGTTAATCTTTCCAATAATATTATTATTTACATTATTTTTCAGTAATAGCATTATTTGACATGTTCACAATATTAGGCTAATTTTTTGAACAACATTATTATTTACATAATAATGTCAATAATCACAACCTTTAAGCTAAAATTTCAAGTGATAATATTATTTATATAATAATGTCAGTAATCACTAATTAGACCAATATTCTAAATAATAATATTATTTACATAATAATGTCAATAATCATAAATTAGGCTAATACTCCCAATAATAATATTATTTACATAATAATGTCAAAATCACAAAATTTAGGCTAATATCTCAAAATAGTAATATTATTTACATAATAATGTCAATAATTACAAAATTAGACCTATATTCTCAATAATAATATTATTTACATAATAATATCTATAATCATAAAATTAGACTAATAGTTCCAATAATAATATTATTTACATAATAATGTCAATGATCACAAAATTTAGGCTAAAATTTTCAATAGTAATATTATTTACATAATAATGTCAACAATTATAAAATTAGATTAATATTCTCAACAATAACATTATTTACATAATTGTGTCAATAATCACAATATTAGGCTAATATTTCAAATAAGAGTCATTAAAAATGTATAGTTCCTTTTAGCCCATGTACGAATGGATCAAGCATTGCTTTAAGCTTTTTTAGCGCATCAAATGAATTTTTGCCAGTAGAACTAGTCATCTTTATCCATTTTTAATGTCAGGAAAAAGACAATATTGACAGAAAAAGTGGATAAATTTGAGTAGTACTATAACAAAAAGTTCATGTGATATGTTAATGAAACTAAAGGAACTATGCATTTTTAAATAATTAAGGAGTACAATAATCATGAATTCAACATAAATTATTAAATTAGGGTATTTTTTTCAACAATTACAAAAACTAATATTTACTATAATTTATATAGATTTTGTCTAGTGGTACGATTCCTATACCACGTGGTCGTGACCCACCACTTCCGGCAGCGTCATCTGATGCTTCCCAAGTTAGGGAAGCAGTCTTTCGACCACCCCCACCACCTGACACGGCCGGACTGTCAGCCGCCCTGCAGACTCTAAATGATGCTGGACCATCTAGAGCGGCACAGGTAGCTGAGGAGGCCGGACAATAGTTTACCAAGCAGCTACTCCACCATCACCACCACCAGCAGTCCCCCAACCATTGTGCGCCAATATATCAACCTTGATGATGCAAGCTAAATTTATTTATGAATATTTTATAGTATTATTTTATCTTAAAAATTACTAATTATCATGTCCTTTTAGATCTATCTGCCGCTTGTACGAGCTCATCAATGCGGTGGTGCAAGGAAACTTTCCCCCACGTGTGGCCATATTTGAGGAGGTGCCACCAGAGCACCAACATTTTTGGTTTAAGAGCATGAAGGTACTGCAATTAAAATTAATTTTTTATTATCTTGCAATCTAAATTGTTTAATGAATTTTACTAATGTTCTGTTTAATTTTCTTACTGTACATGACTTACTGGAGGGGCCATGACGATGAGTCTATTTTCTGGGTTTTCCACATGTGGGTCGAAAAGTACATGCGCAAGATATTCTCCGTTGTCCGGTCGAGCCTTGTCAAGCCACTTTGGCTGGCCAACGACGTATGAATCCAACTCCAGGCGTATTGAGCTAGCGAGGACCTCCAGTAGGAGTCTTCGAAAAATAAGGCGAACCAGGCAGTGAACCCCACCGGTGCCTTCGATTGTGTACAGCGGGGGATCTTTCTCTGTCGGCATGCACAAAAGGAAGTTGGCAAGTACATTACAGTATTTTTACAGGTTTATCATTATTTTATACATATTATGCTAACTGTTTTATTCTTCTATAGGAGATAGAGCTCGGTAGGCCGCTCAAGCAAATGGAGTTGTTCACCAAATGCTACAGAAGATGGAGGATGATGGGTGAGGTGGTCGTAAGTACTTTACTAATATTATTTTTTTTAAAAAAAAATTACTTCTTAGTTAAAAGTACTAACAAATTTGTTTATTTTGCTGGAGACATTGTAGAAGTTGATGGAGGATAATCAGTCTCAGCCTACGGCCGATGACCACCATATCCCCGCCTAATCGGAGGTTTTGTTGGCGATGATCGAGCAACAAATGTGGCTGGCTGTAGTCGAAGGCAAGAACAAGGGCCGTGTATCCGGCCTTGGTTTAGAGGCCCACTTCCCAGCAAAAATTTTAAATAAGTGTTCCTAAATAAGGATGGCCATTCCTAATACCATTCCTAATACAGTTTTAAGTACGTGTTTCTAAATAAGAACGACTATTCTTAATACCATTGCTAAAATAGTTTTAAATTCATTTTCCTAAATAAGATTGACCATTCTTAAAACAGTTACAGAAGACTGTTTCAAACAAAAATTTGACTGTGCCTAATACTATTGCAAATATTGACAAACAAACCATTCCAAAGACCATTGTTAAATATATCACCAATATAAATAAATAAAGTTCGAAAATTCAGGCATGAGTATTATAAAGACCATTCCAAAAGTAGCGCAAAATAAGTAATATAATCGTTTCAAATTTCATTCTATCTGTTTTTATTAAAAAAAAAGAAGAAACTTTTTTGCACAAATTCAATATTAGGAAATGTCACCAACAATGTGTTACAAGTGACCGTGTTCTTCATTAACCGTTCCTAAATATTCATAACATCGTCTACAAGGACAGAAGGCAAACCACTCCAAAATTCGATTCAAATTAATTCCATCGATTCTAAACCGCTCCAAAGGAAAAAAAACCGTTCCTAAATTAGTTCGAAATTCCACTTTTTTTTTTTGTTGTATTGTAAACTAGATACCATGGTCACTGAGTGTGTATAAGTAATTTACACACTTGAAAATATACCATAAATTTAAAAATATATACATAATTATAAATACTTAAGATTATAAAAAAATAATATTACAGATAATTTTAAATCATAAAAATTAAAATTATTATTTTATATAACAAATTTAATTAAATAACTTACACCCTAAACCCACCCACCACCATCCCTTATCTTCTCCACCATGCCTTGGCCCTTGCTTCCATGTCGCTGCGTCGTAAGGGGGAGAGGCGCCTCGAGGCTGGGCGACGACAAAGAATTACAGATCGGTAGTTGGGCAGTCTGGGGGCGATGTCGTGTCTCCTCCCCTCTCTTGGGGCCGCAACGTTGTTGTCCCCTCTACTAGGGTTGGGGATGTCGTCGCTCCCTTCTACGAGGGGACAGGGGCAAATAGGGGGATGGATTGGGTAGGTAGGTGGATGGCGGGTGTTTAATTTTTTATTTAATTTATATTATATAAAATAATAATTTTTTTTGTAATTATACACAATAGAAAATTCTAAATTAATGTTATATAATTTAACTTTTTCTTCCATGTAAATGCTTACATAACACAAAAAAAAAAAAAAAAAAATTTGGTTAGCAAAAGCCCAAAAAATTCCCCCTATTTTTTGTCCATATAAGCAAATTCAGACCACTTTTAGAAATTCGGTGGGCGGAGTCCTATAATTGCAAAAAAAAAAAAATAATAATAATTCCAGGATACTTTTTGCCAACCCTATATCACCACAAAAAAAAAAATAGGATTTGGCACGGATCCGATGACCATTCTAAAGCACGTGGCATATTAGAACGGGTATTGGCTTTCATGAGGAATGAAAAATGGTCGATGACGTCATGATCCTCATTTTTTATGTGTTATTGTTTTGGCACGGTAAAACCGTTGCAATGGTGTTCCAAATTAACAGTTATAATTTTTGTTCTAAGACCGGTCCAAACTTGTAATGGTAAACAATTGGAATTCCATTTCAAACACATGCTTAAAATTATGGATGGTCTTGAGTTGGTCGTTTCTATATGTGAGACAATTGATGTAAAAAAAATGACCATTAGTAAATGTATTCGAAATGAGGTACAATTTGAAACAATTTAAGTACACAACTAGTCTAGTATTACAACAATCATTCCTAAGTATGAGTTCTACGTAAAACCTGATGTGTTGCAACGACCGTGACTAAATGAGTTCCAATTTGGAACAGTTGTTGTGTATTATTAATGTTGTATCACTAAGCCCGTCCCAAAGACAGTACAACAACTATAATTCAATGAATAAAAACCCGTTCCTATGTGTGGTCCAAAGACTATTACAGGATGTAAATTAACGATTATTTTTTAACGGTTATTTATGTGTTCTAGTAACCGTTCCAAAGATCGTTTCAAATTTTTCTATATATATATTTTTCTCTCTTTCTATTTAATGTCACTATCTTCTTCCATTTTTCTTATATTCTTTCTATTTTCTCAATCTCTCTCGAATCTTCTTGATCTCTCACTATCCCACTAATATTTTTATACTCTCGCTCGTCAGTCTCTCTCAAATTTTTGTTGATATTTGAAGTTATTTTAATCAGGTAACAACTTTAATCCTTTATTTGTCAGTTGATTATATTTGTTGTACTTTTATCAATTAAATTTAATGTTATAATATATATATGTGTGTGTATGTGTGTGTGTGTGTGTGTTACAATAGGAACGGTCATCACCAGTGTGTTACAATATCTGTGCTAGTTGGGAATGGTCTTTCACCAACTGTTCTTAAATTTTTGTAACGTCGTCTATAACGACGGATCGTAAACCGTTCCAAAATCCTGTTCAAAATGATTTCTTTAATTTATGACCATTCCAAAAGCCGGAAAACCCGTTCCTAAATCCGTCCTAAATTCCACATTTTTTTATAGTGTATTTAGGATCCTTGTTTTGCCACCGCCTAATATATGGGGCACTAAATAGAATTAAGCCAATTTATTAAACCCTATTTGTTGTTAGATGTGGCTTATTGTCTCACATTAAAAAAGTATAAGTGAAACTTAAACACTTTAAATTATAAATATAAAAAGTTTAAGCTAAGCTTATTATCTCATATTGAAAAAGTATAAGCTAAAACTTAAACACTTTAGACTATATATATGTAAATTTTAAGCCAAGCTTATTATCCCACATTGAAAAAGTATAAGCCAAAACTTAAATACTTTAGATTATAAATATAAAAAATACTTAAACCAAGCTTATTGTCCTACATTGAAGATTAATAAGCTAAGCTTAAAGATTTTTGACTATAAATATAGAAAAAAATTCCAAAAAAAATTTATATTTCACTGGATAATATATTTTTTTTAAATGGTCAAAATCGATTTTTGATCGTTTTTGACCGGTCCTCACCAATTTTTGACCACATTGTTTTTGGATGTATGAATCAGGGTGGACACATGGCTGGTTCTCCCTTGAAATGGTCAAATTGGCCAGTCTAATCCAACTATCTTTTTCTCTATGCTCATGATCAGGCTCAACAAGGTTTCGAAAATAAATTTAAGCCTTCATAAATTCATACACTAGAAAAAAATTAGTATTGGATAAAATATTAAGGGAAAATTGCAAAATTAGCACTGTAACTTGGGGGGGGGGGGGGGGGATATTAAGGGAAAATTGCAAAATTAGCACTGTAACTTGGGGGGGGGGGGTTGGCATTATTGGTCCTACAACTTTACAATTAGCAATTTTAGTCCTGTAAGTTCCAAAAAGGTTGCCATTTTAGTCAGCACGAATTTGTCAGAAATTATGGACGAGTTTACTTTTCCCAACTTTAATGAGTATTTTAGTCCATTTTTAATTATTTTGTATCACAATGCATATACTTGCTCATTCTCAGCTAGAACGGTATGGAAGCCTAGGCTTATTGGAAAAATATTTGTTTATATTGCATTTAGATATTTTTTTCACTAACGGAGGAGACTCTTTAAGAGAATGGAACCGAACGAAAGTATCGAGTTACAATAGAGAATACTTTCAAATTCTGAAGATCAAAGATGGAATTTTTTGTGGAAATTCTAGAAAAGGGAGAAGATTATCTCCAAATACCGAATGAGGGTTCGAGCGACACCCAAGAGTATTTCCAGATTTTGAAAAAATAGAGAAAGAATTTCATCCTAGGAATTCTAAAGAAGGTCAAAAAGCCGGATCCTAAATCTATTGCTGCTTGAAAAATATTTTTACCTCACAAAAAATTTCTAACTATAAAAAATTCATTGTGGTCCTAAAATGGGGTGTGAAAATTTGGTATGATCCTCATATATGTTAACAAGGCAACATTTATAGAGAAACCTTGCTGCCTTGTTTCAAAATTGCAACACCCTAAAGGCTGTGCTAAAATCGGTTGAGCCTACTCATGCATGCGTCAAATATATATATATATATATATATATATATTAAAAATGCAAGAACAACTATCCCCAATAGAGGTTCTTCCTAACATTTTAGAACTTTTTAAATCACTCTATTTTCTTTTTTTTATATATTTTTTAAATAACTTCACCGACTTCGAGTCAGTCCAATTGTGTGTGTTTTCTAATGTTAATTCAATTTTTTTCTATTAAATGCATCTTTTCTAATTTGTATCTTTAATTTTTTTATTTTTTAATTAATAATTTTTCTTTTTAAATAAAATTCAAATAACGAGTCCACTTTCCTCACTCCAGTATGCCCCCTGGCCAGGAACGGTATACTATCCGATTGAATTTTCTATTTTAAGTATTATTTTAGTTTTTATTTCATTTAAATACACACCATAATTGTAAAAACTTCTTTGAATAGAATAAATAATATAATTTATGCACATAATATATATACTAATTTAAACAAAAAATTGGATAAAAATATTTCTACTCTAGAGCCTCATAAATAATAATAATCAACAAACAAGGTGTAGTTTTGTTTTGGTCCATCTGGAAGTATTACATTAATTTGGGAAAAAATGCAAACAATCCCATTGTGATATTGCAAATGAGCAAATTACCCTCTTATAGAAAAATAAATAACAATTTACCCCCTTATGATTTTTAAAATAAAGTAATTTACCTTCCTGTATAAGGAAGTAAAATGTTTCATTTTAAAAAATATAGAGGGGTAAATTGCCATTTTTTTTATAAAAGGATAATATGCTCATTTTCAATATCATAATAGAGTAAATTGCTATTCACCCCATTAATTTGTGTTTATTATGGTTATTTAATTTCGCATTATTGTCTATTACAAATCCAGAATCGCATATTAAATTTGAGAAGATCCATTCACATCATAATGGCAACTTTCTAAAAATCAAGAATCCGAATTTAAAATTTTCACCAAATCGACTGTATCTCCATCTTTTGATTTTTGGGAATGGGCAGTGTCTCCATCTACCATATTGAATTATAGCCAATTTCTGAGCGTCCTCCTCCAGAAACACCAGTGCATAAATACCAAAACTCGTTCAGACGTGAAAAACGCCATGGCTACCATACTCGAAACATGTCGAGTTCCAGCTCCATCAGGCGCCGCCGCTGAGTTATCGGTGCCTCTTACTTTCTTCGACATCCCTTGGCTGCATTTCCCGCATCCGATTCGTCGCCTTCTCTTCTACGACTACCCTTGTTCTAAGCCCCATTTCTTGGAGACCATTGCTCCAAAACTCAAAGAATCTCTTTCCTCCACTCTCGGCCACTACCTCCCAGTAGCAGGCGATTTGATCTTCCCGTTGAACTCTGAGAAAAAGGCCGAAATTCGGTACGTTGCCGGGGACTCAGTAGTTTCGCTGACAATCGCCGAGTCTGGTAGTGATTTCGATGATCTTATTGGAAACCATGCGCGTGATGCTGATCAGTTCTACGAGTTTGTGCCCGATATAGATCCTGTAAAAGATGAATCCGAGTACCAAAGGGTTCCTGTTATGGCCCTGAAAGTGACTTTGTTTCCGGGTCGTGGTATATGCGTTGGGTTCGCCAATCTTCATTGTCTTGGTGATGCGAGTTCGCTTGTCGGTTTTATTCAAGCATGGGCTTCGATCAACAAACTCGGGGGAGATGAGGAATTTCTAACCAAACAAGGTGAATCTTTGCCGATTTTCGACAGATCTGTCATTAAAGACCCGCTTGGAGTTGATACCATCTTCTGGAAAATAATAAAAGAGGTTCCTTTGAAATCATCGTCTTTTCCATTGCCCACCAATCGAGTCCGAGCGACATATATTCTCCACGACACTGATATAGAAAAGCTCAAGTATTTGGTTTGGGCAAAGAAACCAGGTCTCAGTCAAGTCTCTTCTTTCGTCGTCACGGTGTCCTATGTCTGGACTTGCTTGGTGAAATCTGGGGAGCAAGTTGATGATGATGTGCTGGAATACTTTATTTTCGCGGCGGATATACGGGAACGGATTGATCCACCAGTTCCTGCCAATTACTTCGGTAACTGCTTGGGTTATGGGGCCGCCAGAATCGAGCATAAACAACTTGTCGGGGAACAAGGGTTTGTGATGGCTGTAGAGGCTATCGCCGACCAAATCAAGAATAGGGTAAACAAGAAGGATGAAGTGTTAAAAGGTGCTGAGAATTGGCTATCAAAGATTAAGAAAATGACTGGGATAAGGTCAGTGGGGGTGTCTGGATCCCCAAAATTCGACTTGTCAACTGTGGATTTTGGATGGGGAAGGGCAAGAAAGCTGGAAGTCGTGTCCATTGATGGAGAGAAGCATTCCATATCTTTGTGCAAGTCAAGGGATTCAGAGGGAGGATTGGAGGTTGGGATGTCTTTGCCGAGGACACGAATGGAAGCTTTCGCAGCTATCTTTGATGACGGATTAAGGTTCTGATAGTGCATGTCATGTTCGTACAAAGTACTGTGGTCTGACAATTCAACTCTGTTTTCATTTATAATTATCTGCTTTTGATTGTTGTCTGCCTGCATGCTTTCATTTGAATTAAGAAACAAAGAAATTCTCTAGCACATTTTGTTTTTTTGCTTTGACGGATTGATGTTTGAATGACTGTTGAACATAGGTGAATCGACACTGACTTGATCACAATGATTCCAAAATACTCTCAACATACTTTCCTTTAGGGTAAATTGCAATTCACGCGTTATAAAATATAGGCAAACAATTCTTTGTAAAAAATAAAATAATGATTTATTCTTTATATTTTAAACTATAGTAATTTTTATCTCTTTATAGTTTTAAAATTGAAGTAATTTACCTTTATAGGTAGGGAACTAAATTGTTTCATTTTTTAAGATACATGGGGTAAATTACTATTTATTTTTTATAAGGGATAATTTGCTCATTTTCAATATCACAAGAGGGCAAAATTGCATTAAACTCCTTTTTGTTATATTCGTCCTTGAAGCATCACCAAAGATTACAGTTAGACCCCATTTGCAAATATAAAATTGCACCTTTTTTAAAAAGAAATTATAAAATTGTACCTTTCCGGACAATTTTACCCAAATGAGTGCATATGGACTAAAACTGCTTTTCAAAAGTTGCATAGGAGTAAAATTATCCGAAAATCAGCCAAAGAATTAAAAGTAAGCAATTTCATAAGTTACTGGATCTAAACAAAAATGAATATAGTTAACGAACTAAAATTAAAATTAGGCATACTTAACGGACTAAAATAATACTTTTCCCGTTAACATTATTACTAACTTTGCATGTAGCGTATTAGATATCAGTTGAGGCTTACGTCTGCAATGATTTTCAGGTACTGGAAAGAAGCAGAAGGCTAAGTAAAGACGAGATAACCCTAAGGCTCGGTGATGGCAGCACCGTTGCTGCTGAAGCTATAGGGTTCTTAACTTAGTTGTTAGTGATCCTGTTAGGCTATAACTAAAATAGTGTTAGTTTGTATCTAGTATGATAAAAAATATCATTTCAATTTTATTGTTAGACAATGCCAGTTTTGAATTTTTGATTAATAAAACTTACTTTTATTTTATGAATGATGGATCTTTCAATCTGCTGGGTAAACTAATTAACTAAATAATGGAGTTTATATTCTGGAAAGATATGATTCAGTCACGACTGCTAAAAAATGGAATATAGATAGTCTTGAGAATGCACAGATCTAGCATGCAAAGCTAGGGCATATCTCTCAAGACATGATTAGGAGGCTGGTGGATACAAAGAGTTTAGAAATAGACAATTTGGCCAACGTACCAAACTGAGAGTCATGTCCAAAAAGAAAAATGACCAAAAAGCCCTTTGTGGGACAAAGCACACTTGCAAGTGGTTTGTTGAATTTGATCCATTCATACGTATGTGGGCCACTAAATACTCACTATGATTAATGTAAAAATACACTAAAACAAATATGATTTTTTACTATGATTAAAGTAAAAATTTGTAGTGAATATTGATTAATTACAATTGCACAACGGCTATTAACTGTTGCTTGTGCAAGCTAGACCAAAATATTTCCTATAACTAAAAACTAATGCAAATATTTTAGTTATACATAAAACCATAAGGAATATTGATTAATCATAGTAAAAGCTTAAATTCTCATATCGAATTTATACAATCGTATGAAATAGTATTGAGTTGCTACAATTTTAAATGGTGTTGATATAGGATCTTGTTATTCTATTAATTCAAATAAAGTATACTGGCGGTCCGCAAGATATTCGGTAGATCATGATAAACCAAAAGCAAAGCTGAATTGTCTATGCCAGATCACAATTATTTTTACCAACTAACATGCACTATCAGAACCTTAGCCCATCATTAAAGATAGTTGCAAAAGCTTCCATTCTTGCCATCGGCAAAGACATACCAATCTCCAATCCTCCATCTGAATCCCTTGACTTGCACAAAGACATGGAATACTTCTCTTCATCAATGGTTAGGACTTCCAGCTTTCTTGCGCTTCCCCATCCAAAATCCGCATTGGACAAGTCGAATTTCGGGGATCCAGATACCCAGAAGGCCCTTATCGCATTCATTGCTCTCATATCTGATACCCAATTCTCAGCACCTTTCAACACTTCATCCTTGTTGTTCACCTTATTCTTGATTTGATCAGCAATAGCCTCTGCAGCCATCACAAACCCTTCTTCCCCCACAAGCTGTTCGTGCTCCATTATAGCCAACCCATAACCTAAGCAGTTGCCAAAGTAATTGGCAGGTACTGGTGGATCAATCCTTGCCCTTATATCTGCTGCGAAAGAGAAGAATTCCAGCTCATCATCATCAACTTGCTCCCCGGATTTGACAAAGCAAGTCCAAACATAAGACGCTGTGACAACGAAAGACGACACTTGAACTAGACTTGGTTTCTTCTGCAAGACCAAATCCTTCAGCTTTTGTATATCAGTCGGGCGGAGAATATATGTGGCCCTGACTCGGTTGGTGGGTAACGGAAAAGATGTCGATTTCAAAGGAACCTCTCTTATTACTTTCAAGAAGATGGTATTAATTCCAAGCGGGTCTTTGATGACAGATCTGTCTAAAATTGGCAAAAATTCATCTTGTTTGGTCAGAAATTCCTCATCTCCCCCGAGTTTGCTGATCGAAGCCCATGCTTTAATAAACCTTACAATCGAACTCGCATCACCAAGACAATGAAGATTGGTGAACCCAATACACATACCACGCCCTGGAAATAAAGTCACTTTCAGGGCCATAACAGGGACCCTTTGGTACCCGGATTCATCTGTTACAGGATCTATCTCTGCCACAAACTCATAGAACTGATCAGCATCCCGTGCATGGTTTCCAATAATGTCGTCGAAACCACTAGCAGACTCAGCGATGGTCAGTGAAACTGCTGAGTCCCGAGCCACGTACCTTATTTCAGGCATTTTCTCCGAGTTCAATTGGAAGATCAAATCACCTGCTACTAGGAGGTAGTGCCTGAGAGTGAAGGAGAGAGATTCTTTGAGTTTTGGAGCGACGGTCTCCAAGAAGTAGGGCTTAGAACAAGGGTAGTCATAGAAGAGAAGGCGACGGACGGGATGGAAATGCAGCCAAGGGATGTCTAAGAAAGTAAGAGGAATCGATAGCTCAGGGGCGACGCATGGTGACGCTAGAACTCGGCATGTTTCGAGTATAGTAGCCATGGCGTTTTTCAAGTATTGTAACTGAACAAATGGTCTATATTTATACAGTCGTGTGTTTATGGAGGAACGTGCTTAAAAAAGATTTTATACACATCCCGCCGATAGCCGCCTAAGGTTTTATGCTATAACTATAGTATAATTAATGGATATACATTTACATTGAGTATATTTTATATATTGGACTAAAGGCAATTTTAGTCTCCTAATTTTAGGCAATTCTCATTTTAGTCCCGTAATTTACTAGGGTTCCATTTTAGTTATTTATAACTTAAAAAAGCTCAATTTTGGTAAACATTTAGTTGAAAATTTGCCTCATTCACCCGAAAAAGTCACATGGCCTTCACGTGACGTTTTAAATTGGAGGTTTCATTTTTATTGATTTAAAAAGTCACATGGCCTAACGGATTAAATGCAATTTTAGTCCCCTAACTTCAGGCAATTCTCATTTTAGTCCAATAACTTACTAGGATTCCATTTTAGTCCTTTATAACTTAAAAAAGCTCAATTTTGGTACACATTTTTATTTCACTTCGTCGCCACATGAACTTTTTAAGCCAATAAAAACGAAACCCCTAATTTAAAAAGTCATGTGAAGGCCATGTGACTTTTTTCGGTAATTGAGGCAAATTTTCGACCAAATGTATACCAAAATTGAGCTTTTTTAAATTATAAAAAATTAAAATAAAACCTTAATAAATTACGAAACTAAAATGAGAATTGCCTGAAATTAGAGGACCACGATTACCTTTAATACTTATATATTTGATATTTGAATGAGCGTTGAAAAAATGGTGACGGGTTAAGAGCCTACTCTAATTAAAAGACTAAATATAGATGTGCATCGAATAATTTTAAATATTGATGTTTGAATTGATTGTTGAAAAACTAATGACGGATTCAGAGGGGCGCCCCCTTAGGTTTAATGCTATAATTGTTTTATAGTTAATGTTAATGTATACTACGAGATCATAGCTCTGCGCAATTCACATAATGCTTAGAGGGTTTATATGTATCTATCTATACTATATATTTATGCCTTATATAAAAATGTGTTTGGTTTCATTGTGAAAAGACATTCATATTCATATTTAGCTAACCTTTTTAATAATAATACATCAAACTTTATAAAAGAATAAAATTCTATGAAAAAATACAATTTAAGAGTTCTAATACCTTTAAACTACGTCAACAATGATAAGTATATCCAACTAAAACAAAAAGATAAATAATCAAATAATATTTTTACTTGATTAATTTGGTAGAAGATTAAAAATATTAATTTAGTAGGCCACAGTAAAATTTTAAAAAATTAGCATCGGGATAATACATAGAATACTAATATACACGGGAAAAACAAAATATATATATGAAAGAATAAATATAATAAAATCTTAAATAAGCATTATCAATCTCATTTAATAGTGTTGATCGCTTTTCTTCTCAATTGTTGGTTTCTACAATTTTATTTATTGTACTCCGAGCGCTTGGGATGGATCAAGGTTACACCTTTTAATTGGGTTATATATATTACTTTAGATCATTTAATATTTGATTTTTTGTGTTTCCATCATGCTTTCCGGGCTAATCTATTTTCTACCGGGTGGTCTTGTAGGACCACAACACGCTGAGCAAGGCATCAACCTATTGCCCTCCTAATTGCTCAAGCTTGGTTTGATGCCTTGCACCAATATCCTATTTGTGACCTCTATTTTCCGTTAGCTTGGGAATAGACCACCAAGGTAAATCATTGTTGGATGCCTAGCTCCGCATGTCTTGAAGCTAATGACCATTACTAAAAATAATTTCATGAGGTAACCCGTTTATGTAGACTATATTTTTCAAGAGGAATTGGAGTACTTCATTTTTCATGATCTTGGCCTGGGGCTAGGCTTCCACCTATTTGCTAAACTACTCCATTGCTACTAATAGAAATTTGTGTTGTCCTTGTGTAGCAGGGAATGACTTACAATGTCGCTATCCATTTCACAAACGGGTTGATTGGATTAAATATTCACATTGATTTTTTATTGGGTATTTTATTTAATTGGAAGAAATAAATCCATACTTATTTTTTTGTTCTTTGATTCATCCATTGTCACTTTATTGATGCATATTTATTTTATGTTTCTCTATGTTTTAAGTTACGCCACCCCCTTGATTCGGTTTCAATTCCCTCTATAACTTTTAATATTATTTTTCATGCTACTACAACGTTCTCGGATAATTCATTTTTTTTAGTGGTATCAAAGCCCGTTCGGTGTTTGTGGCATTGAATTTAACTATATTACATGTTTGTAACATGTTTTAAATGTTTAATTGATTTTTCTAAGCATAATTTAATAGACATGTGCTTTAAAGTATATAGTTTAATTTTGTACATAAAATGGGTATCTTGTTTTTCTAGAAAATTAGATTTCTTGAAAATTAATGTTTTTAGTTTTTTTTGCAGAAAAAAAAATTAGGTTTTCTCAAAATAGGCTAGTAACCGTTATCGGCAGGAGGCGCTTGCATCATCGCTGATGCTCCAGTCTAGCAGGCGCACAGCGCAGGTAGAGTGCTTCGTGTGCACTGCTAACCAGCTGTTACCGGTCGATTGACAGTTTTAGGCCAAACCTTGATTGACTAGAGATCCACTGCAGACTTAGTGGATCGCATAGATTTTGGAGGTGTGATCATCCAATAGGGTCATGCTAGGCTTTTATTTTGCATGTGATGTGTTTTTGATGAATGCTTTAAATATTAGATACTTATTATCATTCTTATTTTGTGATCGATGAGGTCTTCGTCAAATCCAAAAATTAACTCCCACTTGGTTATGCCAAGTTAACATTGGATCCCTAATGGAATTAAGACAAATGTTTGTTTGTATTACAAGCCATCCATCCACGACAATTAGTAAGGAAGGTAATTTCACCTAAACATGGACTCGCAAGTCGTGGCAAGTATGGAATGAAATAGAGTTACACTATAGTTGTGTACAAAGTGAAAACGCTCCTATTTTCCTGTCTCATGAGTAATGGCGGCCACAATTGAGATATGATTTGGTTGATGCGTCAGGCTTATCCCTAGTGATGAAGCTCGAAGACCTTAAAGTTGGCTTTGATAATAACACATACGTAGATGTGATCCTTCAGTCACTTTCTCTATCGTAAGGCTTGTTTATTATTAACTTCAACATGAATGGGCTTGAGAAGTCCACTAATGAGTTGATTAATATAGTGGTCCAATATGAGGTAATGACCAAAAAGTGAAAACCATCGGTGTTGGTAGGAGAGACTTCAACCTCTAAAGCGAAAGGCAAGAGTGTTGGGCGTTGGAAAAGGAAGAAGGGAAAGGCGAAGGCGAAGGCTGTCGTCGCAGCTTCAGTCATTTAAAGCACTCCTGTTGCTCCAGTGGCAATGGACAAGAGAAAGAAGAAAGCTGGCTCGGAGTAGTAGCCAAGTGCAAACAGTATCTAATTCTACTACTGTAAAAAAGAGCATTGGAAGAGGGATTGCCCCAAACTCCTCTGCAAATAAGGTATGTTTATTGTTAAGGTTAACATTAGGAAAAAGTATTATTTTAGTCCGCTAAGTATGCCTAATTTTAATTTTAATCCGATAACTATGTCCATTTTTGTTTAGTCCGATAAATTGCTTACTTTTAGTCCTCTGGCAGATTTTTGGATAATTTTACCCCTATGAGTGCATATGGACTAAAACTGCTTTTCAAAAGTTGCATAGGGGTAAAATTGTCCGAAAATCAGCCACAGTACTAAAAGTAAGCAATTTCGTAAGTTATTGGACCTAAACAAAAATGGA
This sequence comes from Sesamum indicum, assembly GCF_000512975.1. NCBI lineage: Eukaryota > Viridiplantae > Streptophyta > Magnoliopsida > Lamiales > Pedaliaceae > Sesamum > Sesamum indicum. Next base: position 1,690,873 of record NC_026160.1, on the reverse strand, counting down.
CATAGTTATCGAACTAAAATTAAAATTAGGCATACTTAAAGGACTAAAATAATACTTTTTCCGTTAACTTTATTACTAACTTTGCATGTAGCGTATTAGATATCGGTTGAGTGCATACATCTGCAATGATTTTCAGGTACTGAAAAGAAGCAGAAGGCTAAGTAAAGACGAGATGACCCTAAGGCTCGGTGATGGCAACACCGTTGTTGCTGAAGCTATAGGGTTCTTAACTTAGTTTTCAGTGATCCTGGTAGGCTATAACTAAAATAGTGTTAGTTTGTATCTAGTATGATAAAAAATATCATTTCAATTTCATTGTTAGACAATGCTAGTTTTGAATTTTTGATTAATAAAACTTATTTTTATTTTATGAATGATGGATCTTTTCATCTGCTGGGTAAACTAAATAATAGAGTTTATATTCTGCAAAGATATGATTCAGTCATGACTGCTAAAAAATGGAAAATAGATAGCCTTGAGAATGCACAGATCTGGGATGCAAAGCTAGGGCACATCTCTCAAGACAGAATTAGGAGGCTGGTTGATACAAAGAATCTAGAAATAGACAATTTGGACAACGTACCAACCTGTGAGTCCTGTCCAAAAAGAAAAATAACCAAAAAGCCCTTTGTTGGACAAAGCACACTTGCAAGTGGTCTGTTGGATTTGATCCATTCAGACGTTTGTGGGCCGCTAAATACTCACTATGATTAATGTAAAAACACACTAAAACAAATATAATTTTTTACTATGATTAAAGTAAAAATTTGAGTGAATATTGATTAATTACAATTGCCAATGGCTATTAACTGTTGCTTGTGCAAGCCAAACCAAAATATTTCCTATAACTAAAAACTGATGCAAATATTTTAATCATAGAATCATAAAAAATGTTGATTAATCATAGTCAAAACTTAAGTTCTCATATATAATGGTATGAAATAGTATTGAGTTGCTACAATTTTAAATCGTGTTGATTTAAGGCATAGACAATACTCAAATTTTTTTTTGAAGCGAAAACATAACAATAATGTGATACATAGGGTCTTATTATTCTCTTAATTCAAATAAAGTGTACTGGCGGTCAGCAACAAATCTAATCCGTAGATCATGATAAACCAAAAGCAGAGCTGAATTGTCTATGCCAGACCACAATTATTTTTACCAACATAACATGCACTATCAAAACCTTAGCCCATCATTAAAGATAGTTGCAAAAGTTTCCATTCTTGCCTTCGGCAAAGACATACCAATCTCCAATACTCCATCTGAATCCCTTGACTTGCACAAAGACATGGAATACTTTTGTTCATCAATCATTAAGACTTCCAGCTTTCTTGGGCTTCCCCATCCAAAATCCGCATTGTACAAGTCGAATTTCGGGGATCCAGATACCCAGAAGGCCCTTATCACATTCATTGCTCTCAAATCTGATACCCAATTCTCAGCACCTTTCAACACTTCGTCCTTGTTGTTCACCTTATTCTTGATTTGATCAGCAATAGCCTCTGCAGCCATCACAAACCCTTCTTCCCCCACAAGCTGTTTGTGCTCCATTATAGCCAACCCATAACTTAAGCAGTTGCCAAAGTAATTGGCAGGTACTGGTGGATCAATCCTTGACCTTATATCTGCTGCGAAACAGAAGAATTCCAGCTCATCATCATCAACTTGCTCCCCGGATTTGATAAAGCAAGTCCAAACATAAGACGCTGTGACAGTGAAAGAAGACACTTGAACTAGACCTGGTTTCTTCTCCAAGACCAAATCCTTCAGCTTTTGTATATCAGTCTGGCGGAGAATATATGTGGCCCGGACTCGGTTGGTGGGTAACGGTAAAGATGTCGATTTCAAAGGAACATCTCTTATTACTTTCAAGAAAGTGGTTTTAATTCCAAGCGGGTCTTTAATGATAGATCTGTCTAAAATTGGCAAAAATTCACCTTGTTTGTTCAGAAATTCCTCATCTGCCCCGAGTTTGCTGATCGAAGCCCATGCTTTCATAAACCCTACAATCGAACTCGCATCGCCAAGACAATGAAGATTGGTGAACCCAATACACATACCACGCCCCGGAAATAAAGTCACTTTCAGGGCCATAACAGGGAGCCTTTGGTACCCGGATTCATCTGTTACAGGATCTATCTCTGCCACAAACTCATAGAACTGATCAGCATCTCGTGCATGGTTTCCGATAATATCGTCGAAACCACTAGCAGACTCAGCGATGGTCAGTGAAACTGCTGAGTCCCGAGCCACGTACCTTATTTCAGGCACTTTCTCCGAGTTCAAATGGAAGATCAAATCGCCTGCTACTAGGAGGTAGTGCCTGAGAGTGAGGGAGAGAGATTCTTTGAGTTTTGGAGCGACGGTCTCCAAGAAGTAGGGCTTAGAACAAGGGTAGTCGTAGAAGAGAAGGCGATGGACGGGATTGGAATGCAGCCAAGGGATGTCTAAGAAATTAAGAGGCATCGATAGCTCAGGGGCGACGCATGGTGGAGCTAGAACTCGGCATGTTTCGAGTACAGTAGCCATGGCGTTTTTCAAGTATTGTAACTGAACAAATGGTCTATATTTATACAGTCGTGTGCTTAAAAAAGATTTTATACACATCCCGCCCATAGCCGCCTAAGGTTGTATGCTATAACCATAGTATAATTAATGGATACACTTTTACATTGAATATATTTTATATATTGGATTAAAGGCAATTTTAGTCTCCTAATTTCAGGCAATTCTCATTTTAGTCCCGTAATTTATTAGGATTCCATTTTAGTTCTTTATAACTTTAAAAGGCTCAATTTTCGTACACATTTGGTAGGAAATTTGACTCATTCACCCGAAAAAGTCACATGGCCTTCACGTGACGTTTTAAATTGGGGGTTTCATTTTTATTGGTTTAAAAAGTCACATGGCCTAACGGATTAAATGCAATTTTAGTCCCCTAACTTCAGGCAATTCTCATTTTAGTCCTGTAACTTACTAGGGTTCCATTTTAGTCCTCTATAACTTAAAAAAACTCAATTTTGGTACTCATTCTTCCACTTCGTCGCCACATGAGTTTTTTAAGCCAATAAAAATGAAACCCCTAATTTAAAAAGTCACGTGATGACCATGTGACTTTTTCCGGTGATTGAGGCAAATTTTCGACCAAATGTATACCAAAATTGAGCTTTTTTAAATTATAAAAAATTAAAATAAAACCTTAATAAATTACGGAACTAAAATGAGAATTACCTGAAATTAGAGGACCACGATTACCTTTAATACTTATATATTTGATATTTGAATGAGCTTTGAAAAAATAGTGACGGGTTAAGAGGGGGGCTCGCGCCCCCTACTCTAATTAAAAGACTAAATATAGATGTGCATCGAATAAATTTTAAAAATTGATGTTTGAATTGATTGTTGAAAAACTAATGACGGATTCAGAGGGGCGCCCCCTTAGGTTTAATGCTATAATTGTTTTATAGTTAATGTTAATGTATACTAGGAGATCATAGCTCTGCGCAATTCACGTAATGCTCAGAGGGTTTATATATATCTATCTATACTATATATTTATGCCTTATATAAAAATGTGTTTGGTTTCATTGTGAAAAGACATTCATATTCATATTTAGCTAACCTTTTTAATAATAATACATCAAACTTTATAAAAGAATAAAATTCTATGAAAAAATTTACGAGTTCTAACACCTTTAAACTACGTCAACAATAATATGTATATCCAACTACAATAAAAAGATAAATAATCAAATAATATTTCTACTTGATTAGTTTGGTAGAAGATTAAAAATATTTATTTAGTAGGGCACAGTAAAATTTTAAAAAATTAGCATCGGGATAATACATAGAATATATACTAATATACACGGGAAAAACTAAATATATATATGAAAGAATAAATATAATAAAATCTTAAATAAGCATTATCAATCTCATTAAATTGGAATGCTTTAGAAAAATTTAAAATGAGTGACATATAACTAATTAATTTATATTGAAAATTATTTTAAGATTGTACTTTCAGGTACTTTTGATTCTTATCATAATACATTGGATGTAAAATAATACTAATAAGTGTAACTTCTGATTAATATATATAATAGTGAGAATCTTTTGAATATTTATTTATATTCTGAGAAGACTTTCACACCTTTACTGGAATATTCTTTTCAATAATAAATAATTAGTTATAAGAACAAAATTTAATCAAAGAGAAAATTATTTAGTATTCCTAATTTCTCCAAGCGTTTTGTAGAATAAATAATAGATTCTAAAAGATAATTGGGCAAATAATATTTTAACGTGATTAGTTTTTTAGGAACGATTTTAAATATTTTTTTTTAAAAAAAATGATGTACCTGGCATTGTCTCACGAGGCGCCTATCACACAGCACGTCGTATGGCTAGTAGTCCGCTGACTACGTCCGCCAATACCTCCGCTCGGCACTAATGCAGCGCGCCGAATATATCAGAGTCGGGAGGAACAAATCACAAAACCGTAAATTGCACACACGAATTCAGAAAACCAAATTGCATTGAACTGAAAGTGCGTATACAATGATCAACGATGCTAGAGCAAGGGGTTCGCCTTGAGGGGGACTCCAACACGTCACTAAACCAAGCTTCTTGAACTCATTCCCCCCCTATAATAGGCTTAAAAAAATAAATCCTATCGTCTACACTAGACACTAGGAAAGTTGAAATTTGCAACTCAAGAGGCGTAACGTCCCCTTGAGGAATCTAAACAACATAAAGCAAATAACAAAGCAGTAACAAAGCAATAAAGGCCTACACCTAGGACTCTAAGACTAGTTGGTTGTCCAGCGTCTGTCGATGAAGGCTGAGTGGTCGGCCATGTAGAACGGTTGAGTGGCCGAAGTGCGTGTCACATGGCCTAGTGAATGGGCAGCCCGTGACACATTGTCAAGTTTAAAATTAGTAGCATGTGAGGAAGATGAAAATACTACTCCAAAAATGTAAAATAAGAATAAATAAAGATAAATATTGAAAAAATTCAAATAAAAATCCTCAAATATTATCAAATTAGAAGTCCTATTAAAAATTTCAAAATGAGCAACTTATGATTAATGGATTTTGATCCGGGTCGAATTATTCGATCTCCTGAGACGATCTCACCACAGATTGACTAACTCCTCCGAATCAGATTTTGGATCCCCTGAGAATAAAACACGAACCGTGAGCTCGTCGGGCACATCCCCGACAATGACCCTCCGACGCTCAAGTTAGGTTGATCGAGTGAAATGTATGCGATCTCAAAGTTCGATCTCAATTAATGCATAACAGTTACCTCATTTATGGCGTATCGGGGCCTATTTATAGAACACAGTTGTACGTCAAGTACTGGGCCACGTGGCCGTATCTTATCGGCTTATGTTCCGATCGAAGGGCTATCATTGTCCGGGTCTTCGGCCAGTTTGTGCGATCCGGGTCGGGTTCTCCGCGACCCGCCCGCTACAAAACACGCGGATCCTGATCGCGTAATGACTAAAATACCCTTAATGAAGGTTAATCTGGTCTTTTCTGCAAGGGTAACATGTGTATACCCATCATTACTCCCCCACTTTTTCAAAGTGCAAGTTCGTTGCCTTTGAGGAAGTCGAACCGTCGCGTCCGTCGATCGGCAGTCTCTACGGACACGTGGCGTGATCCTGTCGGTTGACCTTCGGCGCGTTGTTCCAGAGTGGACCTCCTTTAAATACCCCATCATTTGAACTCTCGGCTCACCTCACGCAAAGACTTCTAGCGACCAAGGCTCACAACCACACGTTCGTATTCGATCTGCGGCTTCCAGAATCATCCTGCTTTAAGGTACGATGCCTTCCAGCTCTAGCTCGAATTCTAAGTCGCGATCTGGCTCTAAGCCACGATCTGGTTCAGAGTCCTCTTCGTCTCGTTCTGAATCTGCTTCTGGGTCCTCTTCTGAGTCCGGTTCTGGTTCGTCCTCAGGGTCTGGGTCTAGGTCGGTATGTAGGTCTTCACATGGGTCGTACTCTACTTCTCCCAAGAGGAACAAGAAGTTTCCTATCACTAAACTTAAGGATGAACAGACTGGGCCCTCGGTCCTTGCCAAGTTTCAGGATCGACTCACCAAAAACCCTTGGGAGGCTGTGGTTAGCAAAGTTAGGGTGCCCGCCCATAAGATTAGGGAAAAATACCACATCCCCTCCGATTTTGATGTTCTCATCCCTGCTACCTTTGATCGCATGCATCGTCCTCCCGAGGGGTTTAGTGCTTTTTCTATCAAGCACCTCGATGCCGGGCTGCGATTTCCTCTGGCTCCTCCGGTGGCCGCGATTTTGAATAAGTTGGGGTTATGCCCCATGCAACTCTCCCCAAATTCTATCACCCATATTGTCATTTTCGTTGTAATGATGCAATTCGTAGGTTTAGATCCCAGTTTTGACAATTTTTGGAGTTTGTATTCTTTCACCACTTCGAAGCGGTCTGGTAGTCGAGGTTTTTTTTTGACAATTTTTGGAGTTTGTATTCTTTCACCACTTCGAAGCGGTCTGGTAGTCGAGGTTTTTTCTATCTTTCGGCCAAGCCCGATTACGGGTACTTGAGTGCCCTGAGGTCGAACGTAGGAGCTTGGTTAGATCGCTACATTTTCATTCGATCTCCTAGTGGTGTCTGGCCTTTTAAGAACGAGTGGACTAAGTATAAACCCCTTCCAAAAATCAGTGGTGGGGGGCTGGAGGGTGACCAAATAAGGAGTCTAACATCTTATAAGTATGATCCCAAGAAGCTTCTCACTGAGAAAGTTTTGCAATTATCTGGACTCTCTCCAGCGTCCCTTCACATCGAAGAGTCCTTAGGTGATTTTCTTCTTTTGGTCTCGCTTGCTTTCATCGCTGTAGTGCTCGCATATGCTAACCTCTCCCTGCTTGCAGATAGTATAATCATGAGCACGCGCACTGCTATGCGAAGGATCGCGGCCCAGAACAAAACGAGGAAGGGGGGTGAGATCGCGAGTTCTTCAGATCCGAAGGGGAAGGGCAAGGCGGCTGCTGGTGCTCCAGATTTATCTTCGATCCCACCTCCCCCGGTTCCTTCAAAAGCGCTCGCGGTCGTGACTCCCGACGGACAACAGCTCATTGCAGTTGATAGTGAGGATACGCCTTCCGCCCATGGTGGTCATCTTGGCTACAACTCTTTGGAGTTAGAACTGGATCTAGACGAGGCCAGTGGTGATCACGGGGCCGATCAAGGAAGCCAAGGTCCTCCACTCGAGGAGCGATCTAAGAAAAGGAAGCGATCCTCACCGAAGAAGGGTCATGGGCCTAAGTCCAAGTTAGGGCCTAGCGATAAGGGCAAGGGGAAGGAGCTCGCTGAGGCCTCTCACCCTCCTCCTTCCAAATCGCATAACCCGAGCGTGCTAAGCAGGATGGCTAAAGAAGCCGCAGACAAGACTAGTGTAGAGGAAGATCGGGACAAATTCTTGAGGGTGGCACAACTGGCCACATGTTGGGAGGATAGCCGGGCAGCTCTTCGAGGCAACGTGCCACCTCCCGAATGGCAGGACATGTCGAGCTCGTCGCTGTATGGCGAAGCCGGAGGCGATACTTTCGCAGTCTACAACTCATTCGTCTCCGTTCGCCATCAAGGGGCGCTTGTGACGAATAGCCCCATTCGGCTTGAGGAGTTCGCAGCTCACTCCATGGTCCAGGTATTCCATCGGCTGGCTTCCTTCGATCTCCCTTTTTTTTTTTATTATTTATCGCATTCGATTTTGCAGGCCATGACCTTTCTCTGAAGCTTGAGCCTCAAATGCACCCACTACCGGAGGAGTTATATTCAGACTGATCAGAAGGTGCAGGATCTTAGGGCTCAACTGGCCGAGCGAGATGAGACGGAACGCAAGCAGGAGGATAATCTGCTGGCCTTGGGAGATGAGGTGCAAAAGCTGCGAGCCGAGCTCGATGTTGCCAAGAAAGAGAGGGAGATTCTCCGTTCTGAACAAGAGGTGGCTCTGGCGGAGGCTAAGAAAGAGGCGTTCGATGCCGGGCGCGAGGTCGGCCTCGTGGAGGGCCACAAGCATGGGATGGAGGAAGGCCAAGCCGGTCGCATTCCGGTTGAAGAACATCAGCGAGCCTTGGCCAGTTCCAGGATGTCCGCGGTTCGTGATTTTTTGAAGACCGACACCTTCACGACTGCTCTTAAGATCAAGTCTGCGGACTCATTCACCAAGGGCTATGAGACCTGCCTATCTCAAGTCGAAAAGCTCGGTGGCTTTCATGAGTCTTTTGACCGCAGCAAACTTGACATCTCGCTTGATGGCGACCTCCAACCTCTTCCTCCGGATCCTGAGCTGAAAGATGACGAGTTTATGGTCCTGAGGGACGAGCTAGAGGCGGAAGCTGATGCCTGAACAATCCCGATTCTTCTATTTTTGTGGTAGGATTTGAGCTGACTGATCAAAATATAAATCCTAGAGATTCTTAGAACATCATTTTTTGTAAACAGAATGGCGGGGGGGGGGTTTTTGACGACCCCTGTATATGACATTTTGTTAAATGAAAAAGAACTTTCGTTAGCTCGCGTATTTTGCTATATTTGCGCATTGCATCTTTCAGTCGTTCTTCCCGTTGACTCGCATAGCGCATCTTTCTTGGAACATATGTCCAGGATGCGTCATTTTCAGTTCGCATATTGGACGCGTCTTTTTCAGTTCGCGTTTTGGACGCGTCTTTTCCAGTTCGCGTGTGATTTTAATGCGTCTTTTTCAGTTCGCATATTGGATGCGTCTTTTTCAGTTCGCGTTTTTCTTGAGTGCGTCTTTTTCAGGTTGCATATTGGATGCGTCTTTTTCAGTTCGCGTTTTTCTTGAGTGCGTCTTTTTCAGATCGCATATTGGACGCGTCTTTTTCAGTTCGCGTTTTTCTTGAGTGCGTCTTTTTCAGATCGCATTTTGGACGCGTCTTTTTCAGTTCGCGTTTTTCTTGAGTGCGTCTTTTTCAGATCGCATATTGGACGCGTCTTTTTCAGTTCGCGTTTTTCTTGAGCGCGTCTTTTTCAGGTCGCATATTGGACGCGTCTTTTTCAGTTCGAGTTTTTCTTGAGTCCGTCTTTTTCAGATCGCATATTGTACGATTTAAGTAGGGAATAATAGTAAAGATGTATGCATGAATATAAGCACGAAACAAAGAAAATTTGATAAATCTCGTTAGGTAAATTACAGTGGGTACAAATGCTTAATAACGCAATGTTTAGCATGGACACAACCTTCCTAACCTTGGAAATATACAATTGGTAATCTGCTAGAAATCTTCACGTACAACCTGTTCGTTTGATGGCCTTTTACAGGCTCCTTTTTTGATCCCCCAGTTGATGGCCTTTCACAGGCTCCCTACTCGATCCCTCGGTTGATGGCCTTTCACAGGCTCCTTGTTCGATCCCTCGGTTGATGGCCTTTCACAGGCTCCCTGCTCGATCCCTCAGTTGATGGCCTTTCACAGGCTCCTTGTTTCAAGCATAGAACTTCTTCAAATTCTGTATGTTCCACGGGCGTGGTAAATCGCGACCCTGCATGTCTTGTAATCTATATGTGCCTTCCTTTCTGATCTCGACCACCTTGTAGGGGCCCTCCCATGGCGGCTCTAGCTTTCCCACATGTTTTGACGCCTCCACTTTCTTCAGCACGAGGTCTCCCACCTGCAATTGGCGGGGTCGAATTCTGCGATTGTGGCTCTTCATCATTAAGCCCTTGTGATGTAAAATTCGGGCATATGCAGCCTCCCTCTTCTCTTCGATGACGGTGAGGTCGAAACTTCGTTCGGTTCGGTTCGTCTCGGGTTCGTACTGCATGACTCTTTGCGATTCCTCCCCGATTTCAGCTGGAATGATGGCTTCGGTCCCATACACTAGGCAGAAAGGGGTCTCGCCTGTGGCGGTTCGTGGTGTTGTGCGGTAAGCCCACAGGACCCCGGGCAGTTCGTCAACCCACGATCCCTTGCTCTCGAGGCGCGTCTTCAAGTGTTGCAAGATCGTCCGGTTCGTCACCTCGGTCTGTCCGTTCGCCTGAGGGTTCGCAACTGCCGTGAAGTGTTGTGCGATCTTTAGCTCCTTGCACCATTCCATGATCTTCCTGCCCTGGAACTGCGTGCCGTTATCAGATATTAGTATCCGGGGTATACCAAATCTACATATGATGTTCTTCCAGATAAAGTTGATGACTTCACTCTTCGATATTTTGGCTACTGCTTCCGCTTCGACCCACTTGGAGAAATATTCGACCGCTACAATGATGAATTTCTGCTGGGCTTGCGCGGGCGGAAAAGGTCCTACAATGTCAATTCCCCACTGATCGAACGGGCATGCTATCTTGATTGGTTCCATCGGGGTCGCGGGCTGATGTATCAAGGAAGCGTATTTCTGGCAGCTCTCGCATTTTCTCACCAAGTTCTTGGAATCTTTGACTAGGGTGGGCCAGAAATACCCCTGTCGCATCACTTTCTGAGCTAGCGATCTCGCTACTGAATGATTGCCGCAGCTTCCTTCGTGTATTTCGCGCATCACGTACGAGGCTCTTTCTTCATCCAAACATTTCAGGAGAGGGCCGTCCACTGTTTGTTTGTAGAGCTGACCATCTAACAACGTGAATCGGGCGGCTCGAAATTTGACTCTTTTCGCCGCTATCGGATCGCTAGGCAGGGTACCCTCCTCGAGATACCTTATGATTTCGTCCATCCACGATCCCGCCTCTAAGACGACCTGGACTTCTGTTCTACTCGCGAGGGCCGACTGCTCGCGTATTAAGGCTGTGATTTTGCGATCTCGAATTCCATCCATCGCAGCTCCAAACTTTGACAGGGCGTCCGCTTTGTCGTTCTCTATTCGGGGAACTTGCAGGATGGAGCATCTACTGAATTTTCCCATCAATCGATGCACGGTCTCTTTATACTGTGTCATTGTTCTCTCTCTCGTCTCGTACGCTCCTTCGATCTGCATAGCAATCAACTGCGAGTCGGTAAAAACTTCCAGATCTCGAGCGCCTGCCTCATATGCGAGCTCTAATCCCAAAACCAGCGCCTCATATTCCGCCTCATTATTTGTCACTGGGAATGATAGGCGAGCTGCGACTTCTATCTCGACTCCCTTGGGTCCTTGGATCAGTACGCCTGCTCCTCCATTCTTCGCGTTAGAAGACCCATCAACATGCAACATCCATTTCGAATAGGTGTGATCGGAGGCTTCGGGTTCCTTCGGGTCGTCGGACAACTCTGTGATAAAATCGGCGAGCACCTGTGCCTTCTGGGCTGTCCTGGGTTGGTACTCAATATCATGTTGCCCCAATTCGATCGCCCACTTGATTAATCTTCCGGAGGCTTCCGGCCGCGACATCACATGCTTAAGGGGGTGGTTCGTCAGCACCACCACTTTGTGTGACTGAAAATATGGTCGTAGTTTTCGGGCGGTCACCACTAATGCAAGGGCGAGTTTTTCCATCTCTGAATATCGCGATTCTGCCCCCTGGAGCATTTTACTGACATAGTAGACTGGATTTTGACTGTTAGCTTCCTCTCTCACCAACACGGAGCTGACCGCGTTCTCGGACACTCCAAGATACAAAAATAATGTTTCCCCTTCTTTAGGATTTGCAAGCAACGGAGGCTTAGTGAGATACTCCTTTAGTTCCTGCAAGGCCTGCTCGCATTCTGGGGTCCACGCGAAACTCTTGGGTTTCCTCAAGGCTTTGAAAAATGGTAAGCTTCTGTCTGCCGATCGCGATATGAACCTGCTTAAAGATGCGATCTTTCCCGTAAGCTTCTGCATCTCCTTGATCGAACTCGGCGATCTCAGGCCCATAATGGCTTGGATCTTTTCTGGGTTCGCCTCTATTCCTCGTTCACTGATCATATACCCCAGAAACTTCCCCCGGTCACACCGAAAGTACACTTGTCCGGATTGAGCTTCATCCCGTGCGACCTCATTATGTCGAACGCCTGAGAGAGATCTTCCAAGTGATCCTGCGACCTCCTGCTCTTCACTAACATGTCATCCACATATACCTCTATGGTCTTCCCCAAGAGATCTCCGAACATTTGATTTACTAGCCGCTGGTATGTGGCGCCTGCGTTTTTCAACCCGAATGGCATCATGTTGTAGCAATAGATCCCTTTCTCTGTAACAAACGAGGTCTTGTCCCGGACATCTTTCACCATGTGGATTTGATGGTACCCTTGGTAGGCGTCCATCATCGAGAACATCTCAAACCCGGCTGTGGAGTCGACCATCAAGTTGATTCTTGGCAAGGGATACGGATCCTTCGGGCAAGCTTTGTTCAAATCCGTGAAGTCAACGCACATACGCCATTTTCCTGAGGATTTTGGAACTAACACGACGTTTGAGAGCCAATCGGTGTATTGGATCTCGGATATGTATCCGGCTCTTAACAGTTTTTCAACCTCTTGTCTGATTATCGCGTTCTAGTCGTTTCCGAATGACCTCTTCTTCTGCTGTACCGGTCGAACTTTCGGGTCGACGTTGAGGCGGTGAACGATAACTCCGGGATCGATCCCAGTGAAGTCCGAGGGGCTCCATGTGAATACGTCGACATTTTTCTTCAAAAATTCTATCATAGCCAACTCCCCGTCCATGTTCGCCCCTATCCGGGTAGTTTTGTCAGGCTCATTTGGGACCAGTTGCACCTTTTTGTGCTCGCCACTTGGCTTCATATGCTCTGCCTCGTATGGTCGGGGTTCTGCGTCCTCCCTGACTTTCTGCTTTTTCGACCTCGGCTCCCCCTTTATAGACAGGTTGTAGCATTTTCGAGCCTCCTTATGGTCGCACGATACTTCCCCGATCCCATACTCAGTAGGGAATTTCATCTTCATGTGGTACGTGGAGATGACCGCTCGGAATGAGTTCAGTCCCGGCCGACCCAATATGACGTTGTACGTGAAAGGAGTATCCACCACCAGGAATTTGACCATCAAAGTTTTCCTTTTTGGCTCCTCTCCCATGGACACTGGCAGCTCAATCGTTCCCAATGAGGCCACTTCACTTCCCCCGAAACCGACTAACGGGGTTTTCACGGGTTCGAGCCTCGCGTTCTCCAGCCCCATCCGATCCATCACATTTTTGAAGATGATGTCCGCTGAGCTCCCGCTATCAATCAACACTTTGTGGACGGTGAAGTTCGCGATATCTAGCTTGACGACCATGGGTTCGTTCTGTTCTCCACCCCCCTCCAATCTGTCCGAGCTGTTGAATGAGATAGCTTCTTCGTTCTCAACCTTCAGCACGAATTCCTTTTCTCGAACCGAGCCGGCCGCTCGAGCGCATCTCTTTCGGAGCGTTATTCCCGCCCATCGGGGCCCTATCGGTTTTTGATGGATCTGGATTTCTGTCGCAATCACGGCTTCTCGATCAGCTCCTCCCTTCCCCACCGATTTTACAATTTGGTGGCACGCGATCTCGGAAATGCCCCTGCCTGACGAGCCTTTCGATCTCATCCTTCAGCTGATAGCATTCCTCTGTATTGTGTCCCCTCTCCCGGTGGAAACGGCAGTATTTGTTAGAAGTTTTCTTGGAGGGGGTGTACCTCGTGTGTCTTGGCCACTTCATCACATCGGCATTCTCTACCATCAGCAGGGCCTTCTCTCGAGACATGGCTAGAGGAGTATAATTGTGGTATTTTGGAATGTACTTGGGTTCCTTCCGTTTCTCTGTCTTAGGTTTGTTATTTCCTCCTCCCCTGCCCTCTTGAGGTCGCCTGGGGATGTACTCCCGCTCCCTTCGTTCTGAGTCCTTCATCGCGTTCATCTCCTCTTCGTCGATATATTTCTGTGCTAGTGCCATCAATTGTTCAACGTCGACAGGCGGGTCGCGTGCGAGGGCAGATGCGAAAGAGCCTTTCCTGAGCCCGTGAATGAGGATGCTCACGAGCATGTCAATCCTTAGCTCTTGCACCTCCAGGGTTTCGTTGTTAAATCGGCCCATGAAATTTTTCAAAGTTTCATCCTCTCTCTGCCGAATGTTAAATAGATGTGTAGCGGACCTCTTTTGTTTCTTCTTGCTCGCAAAATGGAAGTTGAATTTTTGTACGAGCTGTTCGTAGGATTCGATGCTTCCTCGGGGCAGGTTTGTGAACCACTCTTGAGCTTTCCCCGTGAGTGTGGTCGCAAACAGTTTTGCCATTATCGGGGCTGATTGTCCGTAAAGGTTTATCACCATTTCGAAGGCGGCCACATGCTCCTGGGAGTCTCTCATCCCATCATACCTCCTTAGATCGGGTACCCTGAACCCCGGCTCGACTGTTTGAATGAGGATGTCGTTACAGAAAGGGGAGTTCTTGTTCTGGGAGACGATCTCCCCTCGCTTCTTCAGCTCGTCGATCTGCTTATTCAAGCTGTGTATCTGTTTGCCCACGCTTTCTACTTCGGCCCGGGATATCACGGGCTCCCTTCTCTTCATGCGTCCGTGGCTGCTAGAACCCGCGTCGGACGACGCTGGTCGCTTGCTGCGACGTTCTTGTTCACCTTGCACCCTTGACTCTCTCAATGGTTCCACATTCTCGAATAACTGACTTCTAGCTGTTTCTTTGACCAGAGGGATCGCTGTCCTCCTTTCGTATTCCACAATTGCTTTTCGGCTTGCCTCCTCTATCATTCTCTGCAACTCATCTGGAGTGATTTGAATGGTTGCACCTGTTCCTTTCCTGGGTGTCTCCTCTTCCGCAGCATTTCTCCTCGATGAACCTTCCATAATGATAAAGAATTCTCAGATGTTCTCACAGACGGTGCCAACTGATCCGGGTCGAATTATTCGATCTCCTGAGATGATCTCACCACAGATTGACTAACTCCTCCGAATCAGATTTTGGATCCCCTGCGAATAAAACACGAACCGTGAGCTCGTCGGGCACGTCCCCGACAATGACCCTCCGACGCTCAAGTTAGGTTGATCGAGTGAAATGTATGCGATCTCAAAGTTCGATCTCAATTAATGCATAACAGTTACCTCATTTATGGCGTATCGGGGCCTATTTATAGAACACAGTTGTACGTCAAGTACTGAGCCACGTGGCCGTATCTTATCGGCGTGTGTTCCGATCGAAGGGCTATCATTGTCCGGGTCTTCGGCCAGTCTGTGCGATCCGGGTCGGGTTCTCCGCGACCCACCCGCTACAAAACACGCGGATCCTGATCGCGTAATGACTAAAATACCCTTAATGAAGGTTAATCTGGTCTTTTCTGCAAGGGTAACATGTGTATACCCATCAGATTTTATTTATTAATATTATTTAATTCTTTTTAGATTCGTACTTTTACTCTCTCTGTTTTTCATAATATATACTGGAGATATAACAATGCTAATAAGTACAATTAAGATTTGAATTACAATGACAATATATGAGGTAGGTGCCACCATAGCACTAGCATTTCTGGTTCAAGAGCATGAATGTATGTAATCAATTTTAAATTAATTTAATTTTATCTAATATATAATCTAATTGTTTAGTTTATTACTAATATTTTGTTTAATCTTATTACTGTAAATGGCTTACTGGTGAAATTGTGACGATGAGTTCATGTTCCGAATCTTTTAAATGTGAGCCGAGAAGTACATTCGGAAGACTTTTTTCATCACCTGGTCTAGCGTGGTCAGGCCACTATGGCTAGCCAATGAGCTAGGTCTAGCTCCAACTCCAGGCATATTGGGCCATCGACGTCTTCCAACAGGAGTCCTCCAAGAATAATGCGAACCGGGCTGCGAACCGCACAACGCCTTTAACTGTGTACCCGGGGGTGGTCTTCCTTAGTTAGCATGCACAAGAGGAAGTTGGTAAGTAATAATAATTTTTGTTTGTTAAACCATTATTTTTAAGTATGATGCTAATTAACTGTTTTCTTCTTATACAAGAGACAGACCTCAGACGGCCCCCAAACAAATGGAATTATTCGAGCGCTGCTACAAGAAGAAAGAGGACGGGGGATGGTGGAGGTGGGGGTAAGTAGCTAATTTATCGATATTATTTTTTTTAATAATTAATTCTTCATTTAATAAAAGTACTAACAATTTTGTTTGTTTTGCAGGAGACGTTCTAGAAGATGCTCGAGGATCATCAGCCTCAGCCCATAGCCGACGACCAGATGCCCTGGCCGAATTCGAGGCTTCAGCAGCAATGATGGAGCAGCAAATGTGGTTGGTTGTAGTAGGGGGTAAGAACAAGGACTGAGTATTCGATCTTGGTTTTGAGGCCCACGTCTCCAACCGTACATTCACATCACCATCGCTACCTACTGACACTGCCACCGCTAAACTTGGCCATGGAGGATTGTATCAGCCGCCTTGAGATGATAATAGCCATGATGAGGGAGATGCAGGCCTCCTTGTCAACTGCAGCACAGCCTCCGATGAATCCCCCGATCGAGAATCGGGACGCAAACGAGGAGCGTTTAGATTAGGTTTTATATTTTTTTCATTTTTGTAATTAACTACTCTTTAATGATAATATAATATTTTTTAAATTATTCATGTTTCATAATATTTATTAAATTCTTTTATTTAATTAATTAAATTTATAGATAAAATTAATTAAAAAATTTCATTAAATTAATTTAATTATATATGAAAATTTATTAAAGTGTATAAATTTATTTATTTATTTAAATTAAAATATATTAATAAATTATAAAAAATTATAAAATTAAAAAATTAGGAGCGGTTTAATAATGATAAAGAAATATTAAAAATTTTATAAAAACCCGTTGCGAAAATCGTTATAAAAGCTGTTCCAAAAAAGTGTTCTTAAATTTGATAAACTGTTCCAAATTAACGAATAATTATTCCAAATATAATTACTAATCAGTATCTAATATGTATTTCAAATCATATAAATCGTTCCTAATGCTATTAATAAAATCGTTCTACAAACGTGTTCCTAATTCACTAACCCGTTGCGAAAATCGTTATAAAAGCTGTCCCAAAAAAGTGTTTTTAAATTTGATGAACTGTTCCAAATTAACAAATAATTGTTCCAAATATAAGTACTAATCAATATCTAATATGTATTCCGAATCATATAAATCGTTCCTAATGCTTTTACTAAAACTGTTCTACAAACGTGTTCCTAATTCACTAATCCATTGCGAAAATTGTTATAAAAGCTGTCCCAAAAAAGTGTTCTTAAATTTGATGAACTGTTCCAAATTAACGAATAATTGTTCCAAATATAATTACTAATCAGTATCTAATATGTATTCCAAATTATATAAACCGTTCCTAATGCTTTTACTAAAACCGTTCTACAAATGTGTTCCTAAATTCACTAACCCGTTTCAAATACCGTTCCAAAATTTCACCAATGAAAATAAATTTTCATTCCAAAAATTGTCCCTAGCCATTCCAATTCCTAAATTTAAAAAGTTTTGGACAAATCAACATTAGGAATGGTTTACAGTGACCGGTACAGTTACCGTCCCAAGTTGAAACGATTTTTCATTAATCGTTTTTAAATTTTTGTAACGCTGACTGTAAGGACGGATTTCTATCCGTTTCAAATTCTGCTCCAAATAAATTGTGTTTTGATAACCTTTCTATAGTAATAAATAAATAAATAAATAAAATTTATTCCATAAGCCACCCCAAATTCGGCATTTTTTTGTAGAGATATATTAGTTATAGATTTTATTTCAATTGTGTGATTATACTCTCAACAATAATTTTTTCTTGAAATTCTATAATAAATTTAAATTCTTTGTTGAACTATAAGACATATTTATAGATAAGAGTTGATAGTATTTTTCCTAATATTTTTACTGCATCATATTTTTTTTATTTAACTTATGAACTTTGGGGTTTGCTTCAAATTTTCTTACACATATATAAATTCAAAAATTTTTTAATAAGAGATTTATATAATATTCAATTATAAATTTAATACTAAAAAATTATTATTTAAATAGTTAAGAAAATGTAAATAATTCTAAAGTGGAAGAAACCCAACTTATTGGGCCTTAGTTACAAAATACAATTATATATATTTTTGATACTATAGGTTTATTATAGAATTTTTTTAGAAAAAATAACTAATTATCAGTGCATCAATAAATTTTAAACTATATATAAAGAAAAAGATAACAATAAAAGAATAGCAACAGAAAAAAATATTATTTGATTGTTCACATATAAAAGTATATACATGAAAGATTAAGTTTTCAAAATAGATAATAACAATTAAATTTAAATGACTTAATAGATCAAGAAATCATACTAAAAATATGATGAAGTTACAAATTGCAAATAATAATGATATGGTCACAAATAGGTGACCAAAAATCAAGCCCGATTCTTGGCCCAACAAGCTAGCCCAAAACGCCCAAAGTGGATAAAGATGCAAAGGGACCTTTTTTGGCCTCCCTTTGAAAGAAAGCGGATCAGCCAGAAAATGCGACAAAAGCGTGAAATAGTAGCAATTAAAAAGAAATAGAATAAGAGCCAGATCAAAGGGTTGTACCCTTTGATTATTCTTTGGTGTTCGGTGCAATTAAAATACAAAAACCATATAATATAAATATGCATTTATTAGTGGCTAGTGATAAAGAGAAGCGAACAGAAAATTAACCAAGAAAGATATCTTTTCTTCATTTTCGACTCGACTACTCGCGTTGACTCCCTTTCTCTTTTTGGATCCGTTCACTTAGAGGGTTTAAGTGTGAAACCCCACTAAAATTTGTCCACAACACACCGAAAAAAGATAGATCTAACCCTCTTGCTTGAAAGGATTAGACCTCGCGGAAGAAATCGTAACTGTTTTACACTATCGATTAATATAAAATATTTCTTCTTTTTTTTCTCAACTTGAATATGCTTCAAGGAGAAACAAAACTGTGGAGAAAGGAGACTTTGTGCTCATGGCTGCCCCAAGAGGGAGCCAAACATAAGCTTAGGTGAGGTTTTTTGTGAGATAGTGTTATAATGTGTTTAAAATACCTAGTTTTCTAAACTTCCATACACCTAATATATGGAATTGGATTGTTTTAATTTGTCCCAAAAATTAAATCAAGCCTGATAATAATCTATTAAGTTTATTATTTAATTCAATTAAATAAAATATCCAATAGAAAATCAATGTGAATATTTATTCTAATTAAATATACACAAGCCCAAATATGTTCAATTAATATATAAATCCAATTTATTAATCAAGACCAAACAAATAATTAGTCCAACTAATATATTGTTGAATCTAATCCGTTAATTGGACAAACCCATCTACTAATTAATTAATCAATTCAATCCACAAATTAATGAATTCAATCTAAAATTTAATTAATCAATCAATTAAATTTTTGAGCTATCCATACAATGGATTGTCCCAAATAAATGATCCAATCATTTGTTTTTCTTCATTAACTTAATTTAATTCTTTCAAAATTGATTTCAAATTAATTCCGTCACCTCGAGAATAATTTGAGTGTGATCCTTTAGGTTCATCCTCATCTATACTTGGTCTTGTGACCAACAAAATTAATTAAATCTAATTTTATTAATTATTTTGTATTATTTGATACCCAGAATTGTCCGTTATCATGGGTGACCGTTTAGCAACGGTCATGGCATTATAGATTAGGTGTGAACATAGGCTCCGAGTTTTATATGGGTACAGTCCTATTGTCAACCATCTCCCAGCCTTAGTATAGAGCATAAAATTGGACATTGATTCTCATCCTTGACTAGTAAACTATGCTTGATACTCGAGATGTGTTTACTCTATTGATCAGATTCAGGGAACTCATCCCTAATCGATCAATCATTTTAGCCAAAGACTTTGAGAGTCTAAACCATCTAAGAGAGTATAGAAAGTTTGACTATCACATATTGATAGGGGACAAATCCTTTCTTGAAATCCACCTTTCTTACTACATAGTTCAACTACAATAAACAAGGCTTATGATAACCATATATTACAACAGAATCACCGCTCTCCTGATCTAAGATACAGTCTTCTTATGTACGTAACTGCCATAATTTCTTAGGTCTGAGTACTAATCCCGTACTATCCGAATCGTGAATTCCAGTTATACTAATCAAGCCATCAAGGCTTCCATATGAGGATTCCTACAAATTAGTTCAGTCAATTGAGTACTTTGCGAACTAACCCACTAAAATTACATAGACGACCCACGTCTCCTGCCAATGAAACACAACACTACTATTATAAGTGCAAGTCTCTATAGGACTTGCAATACCCTATCTCGAGGTCCTCAATGTGAAACATTCAGACCAATTCACAGAAGTTGCTATTATAGCACCAACCTATGCGCAACCCAACTCTACAGGTTTAACCATTTGGTCTGTGGAAATTTGTTATAACATTATAACGTCCTTCAGTATAACTAGTAAGCACAACAAAAACATGAGCCATTGACTAATACTTACTTTATTCATCATTATGATACTTTGATGAAGATTGACGAATAAATGTTAATCCAATTGATTTTCTGGCCACCTATTCTAACAATCTCCCACTTGACCTCAAAGCCAATTACACATATCGCTCATAACCTTCTAAGCATGAGCGATCGACGATACCGACTTGGTCTTGTAGGTGTACTAATTGTTTTGTTGAAATAACATGGTCCAACCGTGTGTCACCTCTTTCTACCATTGCTACATGCAGATGGTGGTTATTCTAGAGTTTTTCGTAGATTCTGTGATGTGATCTTGGGCCCAAAATCTTTTGCCATAACCTAGTCATCTGCCTCCAAGGACACTACTGGCTCAGCTATGCTAGGCACCACATTCATCCATTTAGATGCAGTTCTCGATCCAAACTACTTCCAAAAACAACTTTCAATACCGCTACACATTCAAATTTCATGATGAAATATCGTGGTATCCCACTTGAAACTTTTTCAAGGCACCACACTCACCATCAAAATTTAGCATACATACATATTGAGAACTTACTCATTATTCATATGAATCTCGAAGCTAGTATCAATTTAGCCTTTAGAATCAACTTTCCACGAAGAGTGCATCAAGAACACTTCTTTAATCTTTATCCAGGTATTAAATACTGCTCTTGGCAATTGTCTACTGCCTAATCGGTGTATTTTCGATATTCGTTGTGTCATACCCAAAGCACACACAACATTAGGTCTAATGCTATCTATGGCAAAGACGTAGGCAATGTCACAGACATCTGAGACATGACTGAGTCTTGAACAGCTTAAGCTTTCTCATCAATCTGTTGTAACTGAGCCTTGAACAACTTATCCCTTCATTTAGGAGCCCAATTCCTATTTTGGAGAATTTTGTGAGCAACTATGCTTGTGTCTTAGTGTTTCTCAACATTTCAACGTCATTCTAGATGAGTGAGATGTTTATATACTAAACACTCTGGAATGCAAGCCAACTTCCACTGACTCCTAAGCTTGTTTTATCAAGTGATGCCCGATATGATCTTGACAAATCAAATATTTCAATTACATGAAGTCTCAAACCTAGCTTGAACTCTATGTTGAATCACATGGCCCCGAGCTATTTGATTCGGACCAATGTCACACGTTGCTAATCACATATCCTATTAGATCATAATTCAATTGATCGAACAAACGAGTGGTGAGAAAAATACGATTACAAATGATGTTTGAAATATCCTGTAATAATTCTACACAAAGCAGACTCCCACTAGTCCTTTGAAATATGCAGGACTATCCTGCAAGCACAAGTACTTTGTATGATAAAGGTTTTTCATGCAATCCGGGCCAAGTTGGTTCAGTGAAAAACCTATGGAACAAAGTCTAACTAAAATCGATTTCTCCCTTATAAGAGAAAGTTCAAACCATAGTCCATCTAAGAAGAATTTCAGTAAGTGATGATTCCATTGTCATTTAGATATTCAAGAACTCCCACTAAAAAACATGCCCTCTCGATCCCATCGATAGGTAACGAGTTTGGTTCACTACTTCAAGTCTAATTTCTTGAAACTCTAGGATTTATAAGCCAGTAGACCCAAATTGTCTATTTCTAGACTTTTTGAATCCACTAATCTCCCTTGTCCTTAAATAGAAGAATTTGACCTGCCGGAACTGTGAGTTTATCTTGATTATCTATATTTAATTATTCTTTTTAGCATTCATAATCTAATTATGAGATAGTGTTAAATCAATTATGTAACCAACCCAACAGACAAGAATAGTCATTCTTTATCAAATATAGAAACTTTATTGATCAAAACATGTAATCTAAGATTGTCCAACAATAAAAGAAAATATAGCTTAATCATGCTAGGTTACAGAATTTCTATTAACTCTATTTAACATGATCACTATTTAGCTATGGCTAACTAGCCTTCTAGCATTTTCAACAACAGCCCCGCTATCGCTAAGTAGTTAGGGCTATCATTTTAGCTTTTTATTCCTTATCACCACCTACAAACCATTTGCAAATGTCGAACAACTGGTATCCAATACTGAAGAAGTAGAACAGTATTCATATTAATACTCAAAAATTTAATACCTTCATTAGAGAGGAGCTTGGGATATTTCCTCTTCCAATATCGCTTTTCCTGGTAGAATATGCAAACATCATCTGTAATCCTTAACCTTCGAACCCTCTTCCTCTTTCCTTTAACCCCGCCTGGCGATGTAACATGAACACTCGAAGTGCTAGTAACAGTTGACGATATCTCAATCTTCTTTCTCTTCCAATGTCCAGCAGCATTATCTTGCATTTTAGAGGTCGAAATATCTCCCACTTGTACCGACAATGCAGGTATTTCAATAATTGCCTCGAACTAGACCAAATTTTTTTTCACCTCATTTAAAACTCTTATCAAGCCTATTCACATTGTAGTTGATAATAAATGAGTCAAATGAAGGGAGGAAAGACTAAAGGATCACGTCAATATACGTCTCTTTTTCAGAACTAGCTTGTAAGTCTTTGAGTTTCTCCATGAGGGATAGCATCATCACTCCATGCTTTTATACAGAAAACCCTTCTGTCATTTTGGTTCCGAAGAATACCTTCGTCACAGCGTACCTAATATGCCAATTCGATACTGAATAAAATATCTTTCGTGCAAAGCATTATTGACTTGACATCATCATGCCTTTCATACTGTTTCTAGATCTCATTTGTTATCGAGACCAGTATGATGCTGCAGGTTTTTTAGTTGTTCTCATGCCACTTCTTGAATGCCAGACGTTCTTCGAGCGCGGACTCCCCGACAAACTCCAAGGAAGAGACCTATCTAGCACATAGGTCTGGTTGTTGAAATCGAGAACTATCCTCAAATTTCTCAGCCAATTATTATAGTTAGTTTCGTTATTGCGGTTAGTGGATTCTACATCTAATAGAAAAATTATTAAAATAGATTATAGTAATATTAAGTTCAAGTTAAAACTTGGTCTTTAGTCCTTAACCCCTCCTATTATTTCTGTGAAAGCCCATTGTTCTCAAATGGGGTTCTAGAAAAATCTATTTCCTAGTGAGCTTAAAGTCCACAAACGAAATTCTCCATGCCACGTTGTTACGATTCACATGAAAGAAGGTCTTCTCGGAGATAACCTATATTATTCTCATCAAATGAGATCCCCAAGTTATTTTTTCTCACCTCTTCACATGATCTCGAGAATTTTAAATGAATCATATTACTCAATGTTAGCTCCAACACATCAACCAAATCATAGGACAACTGTCAATCTCCACTACTCATGAGATAGGGAACCAAAAGCATATTCACTTTTTCACAATAATAGCGCAACTTTATTTCATTTGAAAGATTCAACGACTCGTGAGATCATACTTGGGTGAAATTAGCTTCCCACTACATTGTCATGGACGAAAGGTTTGGATTAGTTGTTACATTTATATCTATGTTTGGGCCTAATATTGACTTCGAAAATCCAATTGAGAGTTCATTTTTTATTTTGAGACCTAGACCTCATCACGTCATGTATATTCGCACATTTATTCGATCACACCTAGTAAACATGATCACCAAAGTATAATTCTGTGGGTAACACTATAAGAAATGATATCTTTAGCAACAACACAAGTTCCTTGCAAAATAGTGAAATTCATTACTAATTTTTGAAACATCAATTAAATTAGCAAGAAAAATATCTAGATAATTAACTTGTTACTAATTTTAGTATCGAATATTTTTTAGCTAAATTGTCTAAAAATTTAACTAATGAAAGTATTTGTTAGTAAAATTTTGAGGGAAAATTTTCAATTTTCTTTTTCCTAACGCTAGCTACAAACTTTTAATAGTAAAATTCTTTTTCTAACTATAACAAGGAAATATTTTATTTCTAATATTAATTTTGAAATCACAAAATTTAAAATTCTTATCCCTTGCTAAAGTTTTTGCTAATTACTAATTAATTTACTCTTATCTTTAATTTTTCTAACTATTGGTATATTTTTTTGTAGTGTAAAGTGAATTCAACCCTAATTAAGAGATGAAAATCTAGCGAAAGTACCGATTCCTGCAATCACTTACCAAATTCCATGGCTTAAACAACTACAGACTTACAGTATTAGGTAAAAGTGTACAAAAGTCGGGAAGGGGGAAGAAGTAGTGTACAAAATTCATACGCTACATACATTACGTACAATTACTGAATTTTTCTTTTCTAACGCATTCGTTATGTTAGAATCCTCAGTACTGATACATCAGACAATACCAATTAAACTTATATCATAAATGTGTAGAAGCAGCAAAAGCACCTAATTAAGAACATACCTATTTTTGTACGTGATTAGGATTTCACTAAATCATTCACCCTATACTGATCCTAACTACCAATAATCCAGCCAATAACTCTTATCTCAGTCGGCGAAGTTGAGGCCCTTACGACCTTGAAGGTCATGAGTTTGAACCCTGCAAATGCATGGGACGTTGTTTGATGCAGGTCGCACAATTCGGAGTCGAGTCGCTGAACTTGGTACCCTGAGATCGGGTTGCTGAATCCCTCTTTGAACTTCCTACGAGTGGATCCTGAGAATAGAACACACCTTAGTCTTGCTGGGTAACCCCCAACTAAGGCCCTCCGATACTTAAGTTAAAAATAGGATCGAAAGAGATCAGTAGTAGGCGAATAAGATCTAAAAATGTGATAATAGCACTTGCCTATAAATGTTCATAAATGTTGGTATTTATCGTGTAAGTTATCATTTGGGAACTTGGCACATGGCGTCATCTGAGGGTCCATGTGTCAGGTGATCTCAGCGGGTGGGTCAAGTGTTCCGGGTCCGATCCGACCCACGTCTTTATGCGCGGATCCTAGCCTTTAATCCTTAAAAAATCAAGGGCATTTCAGTCATTTGAAAATTACTCTCATCATTGTTAATCCGAATATGATTGTTGTAATTATATTTATTAGATATAAATATTCGACCTGAATGATTACGATCGATATATTTCGAATATTAATAGTTTATCGTTTTCCACTAAAAGAATCTATCAATAATCCAAAGAATTATGCCAGTCCCTTTTATTGTAGAATGATTTCGTGGAATAATTAAACTTAACCAAGATCTTAATTAATGTAATCTTCTCAAACTAGAAACATCTGGATGCCTCTCCAATTAATTTAATTAATCAAAGTCGTCATACACCCTTAACGTATACTGTCCCAGTACTGCCATACACGTATCTGCATGGGATGATCCTTCTTTGACGTAACTAATTCAGCGGCGCACAAGTCTAATTATATATACATATATGATCGTTCTTCTTATCTAATATATTAGGACCGTAACTTAGTTATTCTATGTGGTTATGAAATTGCATGACAGTAGGGGGTGAGTGTAATTTTTGTTCTATAATTTAGGTCTAATATATGTTAGTCATTATTATTGTTGATGGGATTATCGAAAATAATCTCATACCTTACAAATTTTATTCAAAATTGACGGAAAATCGTGTGGAAGTCACATGGCTGTTATCTTGGAAAACAGCCAATGTGGCACGTGGTTTTCCATCAATTTCTTAACAAAAATTGATAACCGAGTAAAAGCGAGAATTTTTTTAAAGGGGTCAAAATGTAATTTACCTCCTGTGATATGTTAAATGAAAAAAAACCTCCTTTAGAAAAAAAAAAAGATAGTAAATTATCCTCTTGTATTTTGAAAATGAAGCAAATTACCTCTTATTAATGGTTTAGATAAGTGATAATTTGCTTTATTTTCAAAATACAGGGGGTAATTTATTATTTTTTTTTGAATGAGTATTTTGCTCATTTTACATATCACAGGGGGTTAATTGTACTTTTTTCTTTTTAAAATTATACTATTTCAAAAATTCTTTAAATAATGAGACTAATAGTATACAGAGTTTAAATTATGGGACAAAAAATGGAAAAAATGCGAGCAACTCTATTGTGATGTTGAGAAAAAAAAATAGCAATTTACACTCTATGTTTTTAAAAAGACAGTAATTTATCCCCCTGATTTTTTAAAATGAAGCAATTTACCTCATTGGATAGAAAGGTAAATTTCTTCATATTAAAAAATAAGGGGAATAAATTACTATTTTTTTTATAAAAAGATAATTGACTCATTTACAATATTATAAACAGGTAAATTATATTACATACGACGAAAAATAGAATTTTCCCACAACACACGATGTAAAGTATAATATATATATATATATATATATATATATATATCCATGCAAGAGAATAAGATTTTGATTAATAACGTAGTGCTGGCAATTGAAATTAAATGAGACAAGAATTATTCAAAGTTTGTTGAGGGTAATAAACACCTCATACTACAGGTTTGCATCAGCAAATTTAAATAATTTTGAATTGAATAAAGTAATAACGTGGTCGCTAGTTAGGGCAAGCCCTCCTCAACAAAACCCTGGATTCTTCATAACTAATTACTAGAAAAAGTATATTGTGTAAGCCATCGGATTTTTTTATTTAATCATTGACGAAACCTTCAATTAAATTAATTAATTAATTACCTTGTAATAAATTAATTTTTACTACTGGTTATTAAATTAAACCATCAAAGCACGACATGTCAACAAGTGTGTATGTGTTTGCTAGGTAACTAGATTTGCTGTCATAAGACAAGTGTTACGATGTCGCATGAAAGCCCATGTCGCAGCCCAACAGGGCGCAAAAGATGAGGTTTGCATATATCTTATGGCCCAGTCAACAAGACATCATCCACATAGCTTAATAGAATAAGGTTGTGTTTACTTGATGGGACAGGATATACTTATTTGGGATTGATTTGGGATAACAAAGTGGATTGTCCCAAATGGGATAGACTACACATACGTTTACTAGGGGCATACACAATCCACAATATATCCGTCGAAACGTGTTTACATCCCGAATTAAGTGGGATCATTTAACAGTGAAATTACTTTCTTGTATCCTTGAATTTGAAATTTCACCCTTGGTCAACCTTGTGAAATTCTCTCCCTTCTCACTAGGATTTTGTGAGATTTACACACACTAACTCAACTACACCAACCACCACCAAACCACCATCTATTTTACCTCACCACCACCAGATTCTGATAGACCATCATCACCTCCATCGCGGCGCGCCGCCGCCTGCCGGTCGTTGGAAATTCTGACTGGTGCGTACCTTAACACGCGCACCACCATCAAATGCATCGCGGAAAGACCGTCACAACCATGTCATAAGTACCTTGAACCGATGCCGGACGCGCCCTCACATGCCGCCCAAAGTCGATGGAATCGCCCCCTTTTTCGTCGGAATCTTCTCTCTAAGATTTTGGCACCGTCCCAACGAATTTCTAGGCATATCATATACCGTTGGAACCCTCTTACCAAGACGAACATTTCCATACCATCAATTTGGATTTTTATTGATCGAAAAGAGTGGTCTCCGACCATGATCTCTGAACGGTTTTTGCCTTAATTCATCGTCGTTCGAATGAAATTTGGTCACAGACTACCATCACTATATTCGCCTTGTCCTGGTGGTTCTAATGCGACCAGCCTCGCCCATTTTCACCAGCCGCTGTTGAAACTTTCGCGCCACCACTACGCCACCGTCCGAACGAATCATGACCTTAGACCACCGGTGTTCAAATCCTCTCGTTCAAACCAAATTGAGGTTTCTACAGGAGTCTTTATTGAGTTTTCCCAGATGAAGAGGATTATCTGTACGAGGAAAAAGTTCATCGCAACCAAATTGGGGGTAAATTAGGCGAAGAAAAATGAAGGAGTCTTTCAAGCTGAACGGGATAATTTAATCCCACCCTTGGAGGCCGGATTATAATCCAGCAAATATTGCAGCATAGTGTCGGGCATTGGTAAAAGTATCAGGCCGCACATTTCGCAAGTAAACAGACTAATGACCTCGATTAGCCCGGATATACTGCATATTCCCATCTGGTAAACACGGCCTAAGTGGACCAATAGTAGTGTCCTTAACAAAGAGACAATAATCATGTTGAGATTGAGAAAAATCATATCCAAGAAGTTTCTGTGTCAGCTCTTAATTCCATCGCAGAGAGGTCTGTTTCAGGCCATATAAAGAGCGTGTCAGCTTACAAATCATTCTTCGAGCAATATCATAACCCTCATGTGCAACAATGTAGATGTCCTCATCCAAGAAGCCAAGAAAGAAAGCATTACTGATGACCACCTGATGAAATGGCCAAGTATAACTAGAGGCAACAGCCAATAAAATGCACTGGGTCATTGCCTTGGCCACTAGGGAAAATGGATCAATGTAATTCACTGCCTCAACCTGGTTATATCCTTTAGGAACAAACTTTGCTTTGTAGCGATCTACACTCCCATCAGGTTTTTATTTCACCTTGTAAACCCACTTACAATCAATAGTTTTCTTCCTTGTGGGAAGATCCAAAATTTCCCTTTGGCCTGCAAATAAGTCCTAGGCTCTTGGACTGTAGACGGGGCAACCATAAAATCTAAATGTGATGGAGTAAATGCAAAGGGAGGAATTTTACAGTCGGAAGAAGTAAAACATAGAAAATCTTGTAACCAAGCTAGAGGTTTTGTTTGTCTGTTGGATCTTCTAGGAGAGGGTGGAAGAGTAGATGAGGTAGATTTTAGATCAGCAGGAGGTGTATCCTGCAGGGAAGACTGATATGGATTTAGTGTAAGAAATAGGATTAGAATAGGTGTAATAGAGGAGTTGCTGTTAAAATTAAGTGATGTGTAGGCAAACACATGTTCATGGAAAAAAACATCTCTAGAAACAAAGTGACATGATTATCAATATAATAAAGCTTATATATTTTCTGACCTGGAAAATAGCCTATGAAAACACATTTCAAAGATCTTGGTTCAAATATAGTTTGTGTGGATTGACATTTGTAGCAAAGCAAAAGCAGCCAAAAGACCTAAAGTTATCATATAAAGGAATGGAATGAAACAATAGCTCATAAGTGGACTTCTAGTGTCAGGTAAGAGAAGGTAATTTGTTGATGATGTGGGTGGCTGTAAGAATGTAACTACCCAAAAAAGACCTAAGTAAGCTAGATTGAAACATGAGGGCTCCAACAACTTGTAGGAGATACCTATGAGACAAGATTTTTGTTGGGGAATATAGGGATGTGATTTTTTATGAATTATTCCATGAGAGTGTAATAACTATTGAAAAGAATGACTGAGGAATTCTGAACCATTGTCTGTTCTTATGCCTTTTTTTCAAAGTCAAACTGGGTATGAGTTTTGACAAAGAAAGAAGATAAAATGTTGAGTGCTTGGAATGTTGCATAAGGAATGTCCATGTAGTTCTAGAGTAATCATCAACTATGGTTAAGATATAATTACATCTTGATAGTGAGGCTTGTTTATAGGGGCCCATCTGTCAACATGAACCCATTCAAATGGATGACAAGAACTAGATTCATTTAAAAGAAATGCACCCCTTATCTGTTTAGCTAGAGGGCATATGGAACAAACGTGGTTCTTATAATTCTTAGGAAGGTTCAATACAGGATTATGATCAAGACCAAATGGCCTGGAATGCCCCAATTCTGTGCCACAAGGCATACATGTCCAGGTCAATAGAAGTACAAGCAATTTCTTTCTTGACAATTTGGGATACAACACTAGAAATGAAAGAATCAGTGCTCAGAAAGTATAGTTTTCCTAGTTCTTTTCCTATAGCCAAGTTGTTCCTATTCTTTAGGCCCTACAAGACGCATAAAGATGTGAGAAAAAGGAAGCTAATGGCCTGAGAATTACATAAATGTGATACGGAAAATAAGTTGTGTTTGAAGCTCGGAACAAGCAGCACATCTTTTGGTTGTTAAGTGGGACGAAATGTGAATATCACCAACCTGTATAGCTTGTGGTATCCGTCCTTCGGGTAAGTGAATGTTTATAGCGTTATGCAAAACATATAATGAATGAAACATTTTCCTATCACCACACATGTAACTCATGGCTCCGGTGTCTACAACCCATGAATCCGAACAAGAAATTTGTGAAGGAAATTTTAGGGCCATACCTGCCATTTTCATCAACCTGAGCAAAATAAAATTTCACTGGATCCATAGGTACTTTGTTGTTGTGCACTATTTTTAAAGCCTCAATAAGGTCTGCAACCAAGTTATTACCTGTAGATATACTTGATTTATCCACCATCGATTGATACTTGAAATCATTAAGAACGTATGTGTTGTTTCTAGTTCCAGTCCTCTTGCGTTGTTCAAATAGATCCTTGCACCAATCCGATACACTTATTGTCCCTAGACCTATTGTAATGATCACAAAATAAATTACTTTTATCAGTAGGACCTTTTGAGTTCTTAGATCCATAATTGTTTCTCTGTTCATATCCTCTCCCTAACATTACAAACCCTCCAGCATCTGTAAATTTCAAGTTGACTTGTCTCTGCCTCTCAACCGTTAGTACCATTGAGTATGCCTTGTTAACATTAGGTAAGGGATCCAAGACCAATATGTAGTTACGAATGTTATCATAAGATTCATTCAATCCCATGAGAAACCGAATTAGTTTATTTGCTTCAATTTGATCTATCTGCGCCTTATTACAATCACAAGCACATTTGCCACAAGTACACATAAGCGGTGACAATAAGCATATAATTCGTCCCATAATTGCTTCAAATTTGTATCACACGCAGTTATTCTCAAATTACCTTGCATCATAGAACTGATTTCACGTTGGATGTTGTAGAGCAGTGGACCATCACACTCTCCATATCTCGCCTCCAATTCCATCCATAATGCACGTGCAGAGGCAGCATATAGATAGGCATTAACGATGTCCTCAGAAATAGTGTTCAGATGCCATGTTCTTACCATGGAATCAGTGATTTGCCATCGTTTCAGTTCTACAAATACATCGCTTGGTCTCGCAAATGAGCCATCAATGAAACCAAGCTTGTCTCTCCACCTCCAGTGCAATTCACACCGATTGACTCCACAACAAACCAATTGTTGCCATTCAAAGGTGCTGAGTTCATCACCATACCTTGATGATCTAACACCTGTACTTTGTTATTCATAGCCTCATTGTTTGAAACCAGCAGCCTCTGGTACTGCATTCGAAAATAAGGGAATAAATTGATTATTTGTAATATCACAAAGGGGTTGCTTGCATTTTTCTAAATTTTTAATTAGTTTAAAGACAACTTAATAAAATAGATATGGGAATATCTATCTTGATGGGAAAAAAATTATATTTTTTGATCCTGTAACTATAATATGGTGGTATATTTTGTCCACTTTGATTTAACTTTACAATTAAAGGCGAAAAATAACACGTTAACTTGGTTCAATTTATACTAAAAATGTGAATTTGTCGAAAAATTGCAAATGCTTGACGTATGATAACCACATTTTCCCGCCAGAAATCAATCAAATGTGCAAGTTTCTTAAATTATTATCCTAAATTATAAAAGTGAAATTTTAATAGATCAAAAGAATACCATTCTCAAATTACAGGATGAAAAATGCATTTTTCATATCTTGATATAATTAATTATATTATTTGTTTCATTAATATATATTTATATATAAATTTAGATAATAATTTTATTGAATATATCATATATACTCAAAAAAAAAAAAAAAAAAAAGTCGTTTCACCTCATCTATTTCTAGAATAGCAGTAAAATTCTAAGTACTAGAGAGATAATCATGTAAGACAAGAAAGCTTAGGAGCTAATGCAAGTAGGGTTGAGAAAAATAATATCAAATTGTTTGACCAAAATCTTTCTCGTTAGCTAAGAGGTTGATGAATCAATTACCTGAAATCTAACGACTTTGGAATTGGCTAGACTGTAGAAATTGCAACTTTAGTAGTTGCTTACTTACTTGTCTGCTTCAATCCATACTCCTTGGGAATTGTGAGACTTTTCAAAGTCACAAATGTCCGAATGTGGTGTTTATTGAAAGTGCGATATATAACTAATTTTCTTGTGTTCATTTGAGGCCATGTGTGCCCACTACTTTTATACATCCCACATTTATATATATTTCTACTTTATAAATTTTATAAAAATGAGTAATTGAGATTTCATTACATTCTTATCTAATTCTTATTTTTGTATTTAGAAAGTAAATGGAAAAAAATAAAAGCAACCCCCTTAAATATTGCAAATGAGTAAATTATATGCAAAATTTGTACGTGAGAAGAACGTATTAAAATGTTAAATACTAAATTCATTTTTTTATGTGACAATTTAAAGTTTTAAATGAGTTGTCTATTTTGATCTCGCTCGAAATATGCGATCTCGACCGGTTGAATCAATCACGGCCATGTACTCTCCCAAGATCTAGTGATTAGGTCTTGAGGATAAAGCACGAACGTGACGTTCGTCGAATTCGTCTTTGACAACGACCCTCCGATGTTCAAGTTAGAATTTTTCAAGATAAAAATATGCGAACTGGAGAATGCAGGTCGAAAATAACAAACGTCAATTACCTCAAAACGTAATGCGTCGGAGTATTTATAGGTCCATGTGGATACTGTTGTTTGGGCCACGCATCACCATCTAATCGGGTCTTCAATTACAAAACGGGTCTATTTGACCCGCCTCCATTAATGCGCGGATCCTGATCTTCCAAATGACAAAAACACCTTTCACTAAGAGTATTTTCGATATTTTGCCAGAAAGTCAGGATTTTTCCCATCACATTTATTATATCTCAATTACATTTTGAATAAATCATTTTTCTTCCACACTCTACTCTTAGACCACAAGTCGTCAAACTGACAACTGGACAAGATTGATTCTTGTCTGTTCACTTGCTATATCCCTATACATTATTATTACCAAAAACAAATATTTAAACTGTATAGAAGCAGGAAATAATTTAGAACGATGATTAGTGACAATGCCTGTTTGACTTATTCATTAAAATAGAAACAAGCGATCGTCAGAAATACGTACGTGGACACACAGAATGCCCCAATTGGAAACAAAAGCCATCGCAGCAGGTAAACACGTGTTAGACTCAACTTCCAAAACTGGGAAATTGCAAATAAAAATTTAATGTGTGTACAAAATTTTGCAGAGCAAGTAAACGTGTGTACACTGTTTTTCTTTTGTTTAAACCAAAGAAAAGATTAGTTTATGACTTCAAAATAATTATTTAGTTCATCGAAAATTTGTGAAAAAAAGATTGAAGTTTTTTTTCGGATAAATAAATTTAATTTGTTGAAGAATTTTATTGATTTGAAAATATTAATATAATGGATTGATTTCTGAATTTAAATATATTAAATGATGCAGTTAATCGAATATTAAAAAAATAAAATAAAATTGTAAGGTTCGTCCAATCAGCTCAGAGGCTTTTATTTAGACGACCTTTTAGAGATTCATATAATTAACGCGAAAAAATTGAAAAGAAGAGTACTTTATATTTGAAATGTTCACTGCAAGAAATATATCTGACTTTTTTATCACAGATAACTATTGTGATTAAATAAAAATCGTAGTGATTACTAATAAACTATAATTACGCAACAACTATTAGCCGTTGTTAAAGTGATGAATGTTTTAGTCATAGTTAAAATTATAATAATGCTAAGTAAATGTAGTCAGAACTTAAATTTTCGTACCAGTTAATTTCCATAACTAAAACTATAGTAATGCTCATTAAACGTGACACTAGAAAAAAATGAGTTTAGTTACAATTTTAATAGCTATGAACTAAAAATTATGGTAAATATATTTTAATGACCACGATTAAATAAAATCGATGCGAAAACATAGGTCTTCCACCAAGAAAAAGTTATTTGCCACGGCTAAGAACTATGATAAAAATATTTGCCATAGCTTTTATCCATGAGCTTGCATATACTACAGCCGACAACCGTTGCATGACCGTGGTCAATGACTATTTCCTACGACTATTCTGTTATTAACCATGGCAATTAGCCTTGTGAACAAAACTTAAATTTTCGCACTGACTTTATTTGATTGTGGTAAATTGATAGTAATGGTTAATCATGATTTTTAAGTCGTACAACGAAGAATATATATATATATATATATATATATATTGTTTTATAGTGAATTATCCACATACTTGAAGGTGAAAATTAAAAGATATGGGGAGAGCTTCTTTAGGCATGATGGAATTTGAGATGTTCTTTTCCGTTTTGAGACATCTTTTACTTTTGTATTAGCTGTTGTGGAACTTCAAAGACTTGGACGTTTTCTCCTTCATCAAGTTGTGGAGTTTGGAAGATTTGGGAAGAAATTAATGGGACTTGGACGTCTACTCCTTTTTCGTTGTGTATGTATAAAAACCCATATTGAGAGAAGTTTATGCATTTCAACATTTCAGATAATGAAATTAGCAACTTTTACAAGAAATTTAATCAAATTAAACATAGACTTCAGCTATTCAGTCTAAAGTCGACCCATTTTTTTTTAATAATTATTTTGAATGAATCCGATTTCAAATATAACAAAAACTAATACTAAAGTAGACCGATACCCATAAATTGCTGATACTCGACACTGATCGGACCTCTCCTCATTTTCTTAACTAAGCAAGCTCGGCCTCATTGACAAGTAGTACGAGACTTTGAAAGTTACGAGTTGTACCAATCTTTTAAGGTTATATTTAGATTGATGAATTTAAAATCATGCATGAATTTCAAATTTCTGGTAATAAATTTTTAGTATAAATCTGAACTATATTTTATTAAATATTGATAGATTTCAAATTGTCCAAATATATAGTCATTTAAAATTTCTAGTAATAAATTTCTCGTATAAATTTGAACGACATTTTGTTGAAAATTAATGAATTTCAAACTCTCCAAATATATAGTCTTTAAAATCATGTATTTCAATTTTCTCGTATAAATTTAAACTATATTTTATTGAATATTGATAGATTTCAAATTCTCTAAATCTATAATCATTTAAAATTATTTATCCAAATGATCCTTTCATCAAATTCAAATCCAAGTCTTAAACAAATTTTCAAATTGTTAGGGCTCAAAAAGAATGTGTTGGTATTTCGATTGTTTTTCAAGAAGTGTGTATAATTAGCTTGTTGGATTGTGGAAGGACTAATCTTAGACGATGTATAGAAACATTATAAACTTCATGTCTGTCTAGGACGTCGTGTATTATATATATACATGTATATTATACGTATGTACACGTGTATAGTAATCTAAATATGTACAAATTTGAATTTTTACAAAATATAACTATACATATGTGTACATGCATTTTTTTTCCGTCTAGAGTGTATTATAATGTATATACCATAAGATATATAGTACGTGTATATATATGTAATTTTTATACATATATATACATACTACAAATAAATAATTTATTTCTTACATTGTAAATGATGGCTCGAAAATCATGATAAGTGACTACTATTCACCACAAACAAATAAAACTAATACAAAAGATTAAATTTTAATTATTGTTAATTAATATTTGTCATGGTGTTAATTATGATCAAACACTCGCTAGCGAAAAAGTTGGCTAATAACTATTGAGCAACCGTTGTTATATCACTTAGTATTTTCCATATATTTTTACTTTATACTATAAATATGTAATAATAATTATCAATGATAAAAGGTTGTATTTGAGTGTTGTCATACTACCAAAAAAAATTGAGTTTTCGCATGCTATAAATTACTACGGGTTAAAAATTGTGGTAAATCAATATTATTAACTACGGTTGAACAAAATCAAAATATTTTTTTTTTTTTTTGCCACGATTAATCAATATTCGCCATGATTTTTCGTCATAGTCAAAACATTTGCCATGGTTATGTCCACACTTGTGGAAACAACGGCTAATGAGTGTTGAAAAACTATGATTGATTTATATTTACCACTATTTTCTTCGTTTTTACTATAATAATTTGGAAAACTATACTTTTGCTAGT
Source organism: Sesamum indicum (assembly GCF_000512975.1). Classification (NCBI taxonomy): domain Eukaryota; kingdom Viridiplantae; phylum Streptophyta; class Magnoliopsida; order Lamiales; family Pedaliaceae; genus Sesamum; species Sesamum indicum. Next base: position 1,654,504 of record NC_026160.1, on the reverse strand, counting down.
GTGGAGGGAGAAGGGGGCTTTCTAAATTTAAATCTTAGGAAAATTAACGTACGGGAGGTTTCAGAAATGTTTCTAATATTGAATTTCCAATTTGTTTTCTTTATTTTTTCAACCCTAGTAAAAGGACTTGTTTGGAAAGACCAAAATCACGCACCCAAACACAGTCCTAAACGTTGGTCATGCTGAAACAGGAGGAAAAATGCAAACAAACACTGCCTAGGGTTTTTGATCCGCTGAAGCAATCCATGAAAGAAGGAAATAATTGGGTAGGGGATGTAACAACCATACCGACTAGTCAGTCCTTGTTTGAAGACTTTATCCAAAGGTCAAAACCATGTCTCAGCTGCCACTTGTCCCCGGCAATTCAACTCTAAGTGACCTAATCACTATTATCATCATCAAATACTTAACTTTTACACTATAGAATTTGATGGAATAATAATTAGATGAACATAAGATGATTAAAATGTAAAAATAAATTTGATTTCAAAATATAACGAGTTAAAAAATCTACCGCTATATTAAATTAAAGTAGGAAAAATTATAATTTTGGTCCAATAATACAGAATTATGAAGTTTTTGTTTCATTGGATCCATTTTGCAATTATATATGAAACCATGTTAATTTTATTTTAAGAAAAATAATACATTAAGGACAAAAATCGATCAAAAATTGCAAATATGATCGAAATGTGGTATGTGCACCTGACGGAGTGTGGCCGGAATCCCCAATTTTTGAATAGCTCATGTTGGACGTGTATGCCATATTCTACCCAGATTTATAATTTTCAGTTGATTTTATTCTTAATATGCTATTTTTTTTAAGTTTTAGAATTTAATCGCCAAATTGAGTTCCAGCATTTACAATTTTTGATTGATTTTATTCTTAATATGCTAATTATTTTTTATAAATTTCAGAATTTAATCGTCATATTGAACTCCAACATGATGATTCTTTCAAACTTTCATCACAAGATTGTTACAATTAATTCCCTCACAAACATAATGTCTGCAATGACATAAAAAAAATATAGGAAAAAGTATTATTTTAGTTCGTTAAATATGTCTAATTTTAATTTTAGTTCAATAATTATGTCCATTTTTGTTTAGGTCCAGTAACATACGAAATTGCTTACTTTTAGTTCTCTGGTAGATTTTCGGACAATTTTACCCATATGCAACTTTTGAAAGGCAGTTTTAGTACATATGCACTCATAGGGGTAAAATTGTCCAAAAATCTGTCAGAGGACTAAAAGTAAGTAATTTCGTAAGTTACTGGACCTAAACAAAAATGAACATAATTATCAGACTAAAATTAAAATTAGGCATACTTAGCGGACTAAAATAATATTTTTTTCTAAAAATATATGAGTCTTTGTTATAATTAATTATCATGGTCACAAAAGTTAAAATTCGAGGCGAACATCAATTGTCCATGGCTGCACAAGAATGCCCAATAATCATTTTTTAAGGAAAAAAATACAATTTCAGTCCTTACTAAGAGGTGGCAATTTTCGTAATTTAGTCACTTATATAACTTTAAAATTTTAGCAATTTGGCCAGAAAATTGAACATGACCTAATTAAATTATAATTTTACTCCTATAATTTAGGAGGTTCACATTTTTATCCTACACAAATTGCTTTATAAGATTAAAATTACAATTCAATTGGGTTATGTGTATGTCACATACAAATTTTCAGGCACACTGAAAAAAGACTAAAATTGTTAAAATTTTAATATTAAAGGACTAATTTGAGAATACCAATTAATGCAGAACCAAAAATATCACCCTTTAAGTTATAAAACTAAAATTGTAATTTAATTAAATCCCACATTAATTTTATTTGATTGTGACAAAAAATATTAATTTATCATAATTTAACTTTAAGCTGTAATGATTTATAACCTCTGAAATAATTCATTTTGTTGTGCTGCGAAATCATGAATAATACTATTCAAGTTCCCATTAGTAGGTAATTGTTTTTCAAACAAATGTACTTAGCGGATACTCTTCCTTAATTCCTCATTTATTTCATGTTTTAAATATAAATTTTCTCAGATTTTCACCCCAACGCACAGCACTCTGAGAGAGAGAGAGAGAGAGAGAGAGAGAGTGACGTAGACAAAGCGCCTGCGCCAAAAGCTGTTGACATCTGTTCATCGCACTCTTTCTCCCCATCTATAAATAGGGCTGCGCCTTCTCATCCGGACCTACAGCTTTCACCTTTGTTGCAAAAGTTCCCTTTGCCTTTTGAAACTCGTTGCAAGACTTTTGATCACTCCTAAAGTTGTCCACCAACATCTTCAGTTTCAGACAGGATGGGAAGAACACCTTGCTGTGATAAAAATGGCCTCAAGAAAGGCCCATGGACACCAGAGGAAGACACGAAGCTCACTCAGTATATTCAGATGCATGGCCCTGGAAATTGGAGAACTCTTCCCAAGAATGCTGGTGTGTGTGTGTGTGTTTGTGTGTATACACGTTCTTGATTAAGAGAGTTGGGAAAATGATCGAACGATGTATGGTATATATGAGCTGATGTGATCAATATATAATATGTGCAGGGCTTCAGAGATGTGGCAAGAGTTGTCGGCTTCGTTGGACTAATTACTTGAGGCCTGATATCAAGAGAGGGAGGTTTTCATTTGAGGAGGAGGAAGCTATAATTCAACTCCACAGTGTTCTTGGCAACAAGTAAGTCTTTGATCGCTTCCATTCTCATCATGGCCACTGCTTTCAAATCGTTGAAAACTGAAAAAAGCCTAATTTTCTTGTGTCTGCTGATCAGGTGGTCGGCCATCGCAGCCCGTCTTCCAGGAAGAACGGATAATGAAATCAAGAACTACTGGAACACGCACATTAGAAAGAGGCTTCTTCGGATGGGAATTGACCCGGTGACTCATGCACCGCGCCTTGACCTTTTAGACCTGTCGTCACTTCTCAGCTCGCCTCAGCTCAACCTATCGAACCTCGTTCGCCTTCAAACACTTCTAAATCCAGAGGCATTAAGGCTTGCTTTGAGTATCCTACCATCACAGAATGAAAACCCTGATATTTTATTGCAAAAAAAGCTTCAAGAAAACCAGTTATTGAATTCTCAGCTTCCAGGCCAGGCCCCAGTCATCCAACCTAACCAGTTTGAAAATATTATCAGCCAACAAATCCCATCAAACCTCACCACTTCGTCGTTTCAGAATCAGCCTCAATCGTTACAAGGCGATCTTGGACATTATTCTATTGACTCCACAAACTCAACTTGCCAAATATTTCAAAATAATTTCACACGAACTGCTAACGCTGCTGCTACAACTACTACCAGCGATCAAAGTCTTCCCACTGATCTACCAAGATTTTGCTATGGGATTTCTGATCAGATGAGGACAGACTTATCTGATAACTCAAGCTTTCAGTCCTTCAACAGCAGCAGTAGCATAAATAACAGCCAGAATTTCAGCTTTGATTCGGTTTTGTCGACGCCTCTCTCTAGCCCGCCGCCCGTTATCAATTGCAGCACAGAAGATGAGAGAGAGAGCTTCTGCACTAACCTGATGAGGTTTGAAATTCCAGAGGGTCTCAACTTTGAAGATTTTATGTAATTAAGATTAACTTCTGGGATAAATCCTCTCCCTTTTTTTTCCTGGTTGATTAGGTTCGTTAAGTTACAAGATTTGGCTTGTTAATTTATAGCTGGTGCTTTAGAAATTTTTTCAAACCTATGTAAATTCATGGTTGTTTTGTAATTTTTTCAGTTGTTTGTCATCATCTTGTCATAATTCTTTTATTTTAGCTGCAATTTCTTGTGCTTTAATTTATATGAAGAAGTCTTCTACCAATTATATATAGATATATATATATATATATATTTATATTTATATTTGTGTGAGCGGGTATGTGTCTTACACTATATCTATATACTAGCAGTCCACGCATACGTCATGCATGAATAAATAAAAAAAATTATAATAAAAATATTAATATATATTAATTAATATATTTAAATTATATATTTTGATAAATTTTAATATATAACATCAAGCGAAACGAAACTAAATAAAATAAAAAGATCAAATATTTACAAATATCGTTCAAATAAATGTAATTTCAAATACATAAATCTAAATATTTAAAAAAAACACAAATATAAACATTGTCAATAAAATTATACAACTTTTTCCTTTTGCTTACATGGAAAGAAAAATTAAATATATGAAGTATTATAATATTACAAATTTGAGTTGCTTTGCATACTGAGTTTATGGACATTCGCACGCCATTTTGGGTAATGAAGATCTTAATATTATAAAATTATACAGCTTGTTCCTTTTGCCTGCATTGGAAACATATGTGTGTATATATATACATATATATATATATAAGTATTATAATAATAGTACAAATTTTACTTTCTCTTATACAAAAACACACACATAAATATTGTTAATAAATCATACAATCTTTTTCTTTTGCCTGTCTTGAAAGAGAAAAAAATATTAAGTATTCTAAAATTATAAATTATAAATGCCTGTGACTGGTCATTACAATTATCGTTATCAACTTGTAACAGTCTATTTACCGGTCATGACTGGTTGTTACAATGCTAGTCCAAATGTAGAAAATGCGTTTGGACTTGTTTTTGGAACAACCAAATTAAAATTGATATAATTATTATTGAAACAGTCGTTGTAACACATATCGATATGGGACTGCCTCAAGGTTGGAACGGTTTTTTGAATATCTTTTGTAACGGCCGTGCATTATGTTGTAATGGTTGTTGTATCGATCTTTGTAATACTATTTTCAACAATTTTTGTAACGGCCTTTGTAATTCCTTTTTCGAATGTTGATTTTGATTTTTCATCTGCCTTTGTTACTGTTTTTTAGACTGCCTTAGTAACGATTTTTGCGTAGCCTTTTAAAAATTGGTAACTCTCTTTTACAACGATTTTTGCGTAGCCTTTTAAAAATTGATAACTATCTTTTACACGATTTTTGAAACGACTTTATGGTTATATGATAGTAAATCGTCTTCCAACTGTTACAGAAGCAATTACAAAATTAAAATTATTTTTATAATATTTAGTTTAATATTAAGTTTTGTAAAAATAGATTATTAAATTTTTTGTATATATGTACGTAGTTTTAATTTTTTAAATATACAATATTATATAAAAAAAGTGACGTCTATAGAATTTTATATATAATTGAGAGACTAATCAGTAATTATTAAAAAATTTAGAATAATTTATAAATTGAAAATGAAATATATTAAAATTTGAACAGACTAAATTGAAGTTTATTATAATATTTTAAACGAAATTATATTAATTAAAAAATTAGAAAGTACGTAATGATATTATTATAAAAATTAAAAAAAAAATACAACAATGAAAAAAAGAGGGGCTGCAGCACGTGCTGCCATCCAACCCTCACCCTTCCCCTCCTTTGCACATCAATTTACACGCACACACAAACCACATTAATTTACACACACACACTTTCGCACACTTTTGCACACACATAGATCCTCCATTTATCCTCTTAAGGCTCGGTGATCCCGAACGAGCAATAGGTGTGGTTGTCCGCAGCGGGCGGCTGAAAGAGGGGTCGAGTTTTCGGTCTTGACTTTGAGAACCACCACACGGTTGCTGGACCATCATAGCCTAGCATGTCCACTACTCCATCGCCATTGCCACCACATCTACCACGCCCTGACCTTGATGATCGAATAACGAGGCTCGAGGAGTGGATGGTGGCCACCTAGCCCGATCCTCCACCACCCCAGCCTCTAGTTGGTTCTCTGGTGCTCGACAGTGATGAAGATGCAGCCGCCCCCCCCCCCCCCAGCCTCTAGTTGGTTCTCTGGTGCTCGACAGTGATGAAGATGCAGCCGATGGGGAGGTTGATTTAGATTAGATTTTTTTTATTTGTAAAAATACAATGTTTATAACAATATTTTTATTTTTGTAATTAAATTAATTTTATTTTCTTGCTATATTATATATTTTGTCGCACCCCTTACTTTACTATATTTAATTATCATTATTTCACCCTCTCTTTCATTACAACTCATTCTATAAGAAATTTCTTTTCAACTCGTAAAAAAAATATTCTATTTTATCAATATAATATATGGATATCATAAGAGATAATAGATATCGCTAAAAATTTATATTTACTCTCTCTATATGTCCTCATATACATAACCTCCAAGGAAAAATAGCTCAACAACCAACAGTATAAAAATTTAAACACAAACTAGCAAAAGACTAGTATATTTAATTACTACAGCTAAAAGTCCTAGCTTTAAATATCACGGCTGATCCACTTAATAAGAATAATGGCACGGCTCAGAGTCTAGTGTGGCTAGTCAGTATGACCTATCTTCTGAAAAGTACGTGACAATAAATGAGCTTCCAACTCAATAAGTATAGTTAACTAGTCTATATATATACACAAAGGCAATAAGTTATGTACAATGCAATCACATCAACTAACAAATATTAATCATATAGCAACAGCAGATGTAAGGAGTAATACATGCCCACAAATGTAAATAAGTCCGCGATATAGTATTTGATGTTATTGTTGATTTTCTAAGGGCCCTATTTACTCTAATTGGAGTACATCAATTAATGATTTTGCCGGCCATTATCATCTTAGTCAATGTCATATCATATACAACACAAGATACTCGTTGTATGTGATATCCACACATTAGCTATCTCAGTGCATAGCAATATTAGCATAAGACAACACAACAAACATGGCATCCCCACACACCCTAGTGTGTAGCTAACAGCACAAGATATTTTCCGCTACCCAAAATACCATGGTACCATATGTGGCATGGTACCTAACTTAACTCATTTTTCATATCAAATCATCAATCACATCTCCATTAATCAAATTATCGTAATCTATTGACTATGTTCCAACTAGAAAAACACCATCTTTTGTTGCAATTCACAACAGCAATATCACTAACTTTATTTAATTCTCTATTATTTTCTCATTGATAACTTTTACATTCGATTTCCTTCAACAATAAATTATACGATCTCGTAATCATTCATCTTATGTCCATACAATACAACCACATATAACACATAGTAACAATGCTATCGATATAAGATAACCCAACAAATAGCCCACAATCTAATATATAACAACCAATATACAATATTCACCTATAAAATATAAATTCAAGTTCATGATCAGACTGCTCAACCTTCTATCTTGTCATCACGTTCTATAATAAAGTATTATACGTATAATCAATATATATAAAATATCATAAACTCTAAATAAAATATTATATAATATTTGTACATTTCCAATAATCTTTTAACATAATATTTATATTGAAGTTCAAACCTCTGTTCCATTTTCTTTTAAGTAACACACTTTCAAAACTTCCAAGGATATATTTAATTTATCAACTAACTCATAAGAATTCATTTATCAAACCCCTTATATATATATATATTTATAACTATCATATTCAAAAATATCCTTAGATTAAATCACGAGAATTTTATTTTCTTTCTAATAACTACAATATTTCTCAAAACAAATTTTCTAATTTTTTGAAATATAATTTTTTAATATTTCTATGAATTTTCTATTAATTTATCGTTACTGTATAATTTAATTAAGCATCAATATATAATTACGTATTTGGTTAATAGGCCCAAGGGAATTAAATAAATTAATTATAATAATGATTAATTCTAATAAATCTAATAATTTAATTAACCAATTATAACATTTTAGAATCAAATGAAATATTTAAATTCAACATTAATTTAAATAATTAAACTAATAAAATATTTTAGTTAAATAGTACATTGATCGATATAAACTATATTTTATAAAAATATTAATTAAATGATATAATTATATAAATTAATAAAAATTAAAATTAAAAACTTCTTACATCTGTTACTGTTTGGCTAGTTCTGGCATTCCTCAATCATCCTCAGAAACAACTCCTATGAACAGATTATTGATTAGATTTTAAAAAAAATAATTTTAAATTTAAGAATTAAATTATAACATATACTTACTACGACATCCACTACCCTCGGACAACTCCATTGGTTGTCCTCCTTTTTATAGCACTTCTCGAACGCCTTCATTTGTTTGACAGGGCGTCCGAGTTGTGTCTCCTGTTCAAAAATTATTTTAAAAAAATGATTAAAAAATTAAATTAAATTAATATTATAGTTTAAAATACTTACTACCCCCTTGCAGTAGACGGTAGCAGCTGCGTTCGGGTTAGCCTTATTCTTCGTCAACTGTGATTGAAAATTTGGGTCGCCCTCCAGTAGTTGTGATTCGTCCAAGGAAATGGGGTTGGCTTATCCAACGAGTTTAGTCGAATCCTCGAACGGCTCTTCGATCCTAAGAAAGATAACCAAACTAGCCGGGCGTATCCCCAGCGAGGACACTCCGACGCTCAAGTCAGAAGAGTGAAGGGGCAAGATAGATTAAAGATAATCTTGTTTTTCAGTAATTAAACATTACCTCTCAAGGAATGCCTCCCCTCTTATTTATAAACCATATCCGATTATATTAAGAAATGGCTGAAGAGTAGCATTTATGCTAATATCAAGTCCCTGGATTGTAGCCAAGATCCCTTAATTGAAGCAGCAGGAGATAGATTATTGGAGCATTTAATGGGATTCTTGCTGTTTTTATGGGAGTGGAATATTTTGCTCCAAGGGGAGGGTAAAACTGTCTTTTCCTAGAATAGACCCTCATCAGTAGCCCCCCAAGTTCTGTATGCGTAGGCTATCCAGCTTGCAGAAGTTAAAAGATTGCCATATGCATTGATTACCTCAATCTCAGTGTGGCACGTGGCATCTTCGTGTCGTTTCATCAGGCTGCGCTGCCACGTGTCGCTTCGGGATTAGCTCTCACCTATTTGTATGATCCCGCCCATGTATATATAAGACGTCCTCATTCAAATCCATTTTACCAGCTACATTATTCTGAATCTGCGGTATTCAATCCTGATATTCCAGCTCTCACGATCCTCCTGCATCTCAGGTACATTGTCCTCTTCTACGCGTTCTTCTTATGCTACGCTATCTCATCGAGTTAGGCCCCCTATTCCCCATGAAGGTCCCTCTAGAATAAGGTCGCAACCTAGGTCGCATCGTGATTTGCCTTTAGATGAGTCTAACTCTGACAACGAACCTGATGTTATGTCATATCCTAAACCTTGGGATGACATAGTAAGCACTGTTAGGCAGCAAGTCCATCTTATAAAGCAGAAGTATTATATCCCGAATAGTTTTGAGGTTATAATTCCAAGTGCCTCTGATCGCATGCATCGACCTCCCTCAGGATCTTAGGTTGCCTCTTGCTCCTTATGTAGCTCAAATCCTTAGGCGCCTTGAGGTATGCCCTATGCAATTATCACCCAATTCCATCCGGCATATAATCCTGCTCGTAATTATCATGAGGGTCCATCGATTCGAGCCCACTTTTGACACCTTTGGAGCTTATACTCGTTTACTACCTCAACCCGGTCCGCCGATAACGGATTCTTCTATTTATCTGCTCGGAAGGAATGTAGGTATTTAGATCCGCTCACATCGAACGTAGGTCCCTGGAAGAAGAGGTTTATTTTTGTCCGTCCTCCTCCGGGTCGAGGATGGCCCTTTAAGTGTGAGTGGGTTTTAGAGAAACCAACTCCAATAGTCGATGGTAGTGGGTTGGAAGGTGACCAAGTTAACAGCCTCGCCTCTTTCCGATATGACCCGAAGAAAATCTTGGTAGAAGAGATTCTCAGACTCGCGCATCTCTCCCCTGCTCCTATCCAAGTTGAGAGCACTTTAGGTGTGATTTATTTTTCCTAACATCCCTCCCCTTCGCCTGATTTAGGTTCTGACTCGTTCTATTTTGCAGACGATATGGTCTCCCAAGCTCGACTTGCTCAGCGTATTCGAGCAACTCAATCCCGAGTTGCTGGAGTAGAAGCCCCTTCTCAGGTCGCCCCTTCTTCCCCTACTGCAACAAGGCCTACTGAAAACCCTCCTGCTCTAGAAGGCTCCAGTAACCCTCCTCCGATCGTGATTGGGAGTGAAGAGACTCGATTGAGGGGTTTGCCTCGAGACCTTTCCCATGAAGTAGACTCTCCCCACAAATCGCGTACCGATGAGTCTAGCCCAGGCGGCTTGATGACCCGGCGGAGGAGAAGAGGTAAAAGTCCTATGGAACCCAATACGAGAAGTCGATCTCAATCCTTGCGGATCGACCAATGATTCGATCCTATGGTTGAGGGAAGGAATATGGAAGTGCTGAACGATATTGCCACTTGTTGGCGTAAGGCTCGCGAAGACTTGCGAGCTCCCAATCACCCTAGTGCCGAGCTGAATGGCGAAAAGTTCGTTCCAGACTGGAAAGTTTCTTCTAACAGCACTGTTTTGGGTTCTCAATCGGATCAAGAGACTTGGGAATTATATCATGCGAGCTGTCTACCTCGTAACCAAGCTGCCTTGTTGCAGACATCTTTCACTCGCTTAGAGGAGCATGCTGCGCACTCGCTAATTCAGGTTTTACCCCTTTCTTTCTCTTCTTGCCTTGAATGCTTTCTAATGCAATCATTTTCAGGCTGGAAATTTCATTCGAGGCCTCTCTCTGAAATGTGCTGGTTTTCGTCGGAACCAGCTTGCTGCTGAACATCAGAGTCATGATCTTCGAATGAAGATGCTAGAAGCCTCGGCTCGCGTGGAAGATCTAGAATGCCAGCGCTCAGTCTTGGAGGCCCGCGTGAAAGAGCTTGAGGAAAAAATGTCTTTAGAGATTTCCAAGGCGGCCGAGTTGGGGCAAGAGAAAGGCTTCGCGGCCGGTCATGCAGCTGGTAAGATTGCGGGTGCTATGGAAGGCCGGGCAGAGTATATAAATTCACAAGACTTTTCCGATCGTCTGCGTGAAGCTCGCATCCAAGGGGCTCGAGATTTTATCAAAGCTCCTGCGTTCGACACAGCCTTGGAGATAAGGGCAGCTGATTACTTGGTTCAAGGTTTTGAGAGATGCAAGGCCCAGTTATCTACTCTGAATGGATTCGCACCTGGTTTCGATGCGACCTAGTTGGATCCTGGCCTAGATGGCAATATGCAGGTTTTTCCTGACGAGGAGACCCCTTCACGAGCTGAAGATGAATTTGATGTTCTATTAGATGAGATAGAGAATAGTTGAGTATTTTGTAGTTGCTTACCCAAATATTTTTTGTACTACTCTGCAGATTCTGATCCTCCACTCTTGTATTTTGAGGTCCTTTTATCGAAATCATTTGTCGTGTTGCGATCAATCAGATTTAAGTAAATCAACTTAACCTTTCTCAGGCTGGCAGGCAATGACTGATTAGATCAGGTTATCATAACGCCTTTTTTAGGCTTGAAGCATGATCGCAATATGCAGATCATTTATACAATTAGGCCTTTTTTAGGCTCGAAAGAAGTATTATCGCAATGTGCGGATTATTTACATAATTAGGCCTTTTTCAGGCTCGAAAGAAGTATGATCGCAATATGCGGATCGCTATTCGGCTTTTTCCAGGCCTTTCTTCAGGCATAAAACTTCTTCAGATTTCGTATGTTCCATGGTCGCGGAAGATAGCGACCTTCCAAGTCTTGAAGTATATAAGCCCCTTTGCTTCTTATCTCTGTCACCTTGAAAGGTCCTTTTCATTCTGCGTCCAATTTTCCCACATGTTTTGATACTTCGACCTTTTTCAAAACTAGATCGCCTATTTGAAGTTCTCGTGGTCGCAACTTCTTGTTGTAATTCTTAAGCATTAGACTCTTATGGTGAAGAATCTTTGTATACGCTGCGCCTCTTTTTTCTTCCACTAAGGTGAGGTCGAGCACTCTCGCTTCTCGATTTGCTTCCGACTCATAATTTGCGACGCTTTGTGTTTCTTCTCCGATTTCTGCAGGAATAACAGCATCAGAGCCATAAACTAAACAAAAAGAGGACTCACCTGTGGACGATCGTGGGGTCGTTCTGTAAGCCCATAAAACCCCTGGTAGCTCTTCATCCCAAGATCCTTTCGACTTGATTCTTGATTTCAAATTTGTAAGATCGTTCTGTTTGTCACTTGTGTTTGCCCATTAGCCTGAGGGTGCCCGACCAACGTGAAGTGTTGTCGAATTTTTAATTACTTCAACCAGTTAGTGATTTCTCTATCCTGAAATTGCGTGCCATTATCCGATATTATCACCCTACGTAACCCGAATCTACAGATAATGTTTCTCCAGATGAAGTTAATCATTTCCTCTCAGATATTTTGGCCACTGCTTCTGCTTCCACCCATTTAGAAAAGTATTCGACTGCAACTATGATGAATTTTCTCTGGGCTTTCGCTGGTGGAAAAGGCCCCAATATGTCGATCCCCCACTGATCGAAAGGGCATGCGATCTGTACCGGCTTCATAGATGTAGCTGGTGAATGTATTAGGGACGCGAATTTCTGACAGCTCTCACACTTTTTTACTAGTTCCTTAGCGTCTCTCATCAGGGTGGGCCAGAAGTACCCTTGTCTTGCGACCTTCTGTGCTAACGATCTTGCCCCTGAGTGGTTTCCACAACTTCCTTCATGAATTTCTCTCATCACATAAGTTGCTTGTTCCTCATTCAAGCATTTTAACAGCGGCCCCTCGACAGACCTCTTGTATAAATCTGATCCAATCATGGTGAATCTCGTGGCTCTAAACTTTAAGCTCTTTGCTTGTGCAGGATCCTCTAGTAAAATACCTTCTTCAAGATAGAGCATTATTTCGTCCTTCCATGAGCACGGTTGTCGTATAGCATCTATCTTCACATTTTCTGAGATAGCTGGGTGATCCTTCACCATCACGGTGATAGTTCGGTTCTTAATACCTGACAATGAAGCTCCGAATTTTGACAATGAGTCAGCTCTGTCATTCTTGCATCTTGGAATCTATTGGATCGAGCATCTATCGAATTGTTCAACCCAAGACTTTGCCCTTTGGAGATACATCGTCATGGATCGTTCCTTCGCTTCATATGCCCCTTCAATCTGCATAGCTACCAGTTGCGAATCGGTGTATACATCCAGAGTTCTTGCCCCTGCAGCATGAGCCAGTTCCAATCCAAGTATCAACACTTCGTACTCGGCCTCGTTATTAGTTGCTGGAAACGATAGTCGCGTTGCGACCTCTATTTCTACTCCTTTTGGGCCTTGTATAAGAATTCCTGCCCCGCCATTATTAGCATTTGAAGATCCGTCGACGTGCAACATCCAAGTTTCTATTTTCGAGATTGAGTCGCCGGATAATTCGACCACAAAATCTGCCAAGACCTGAGCTCGCTCTAATGTTCTTGCTTGATAGTCAATGTCGTATTCATCAAGCTCTATTGCCCACTTTACCAATCTTCCCTAAGCTTCAGGGTGTGACAGTATACTTTTGAGTGGCTGATTCATCAAAACAACAATTTTATGACTCTGGAAGTATGGTCGAAGTTTCCGAGCGGTGGTTACTAATGCGAGCACAATCTTCTCAACAATGCTGTACCTCGATTCCGCTCCTTGTAGCATTTTACTCACATAATAGACTGGGTTCTGGACCCTATTCTCCTCCCTTACTAATACCGAACTTAATGCATTCTCCGATACAGCTAAATACAGATATAAAGTGACGCCTGGTCGCGGGTTAGCCAAAAGGGGTGGTGATCTCAAATAATCTTTAAGTTCAATGAACGCTTGTTTGCATTCACTTGTCCATTCGAAACTTTTAGACTTTCTTAGAACTTCAAAAAATGGTAAATTCCTATCCGCGGATCTAGAAATGAACCGATTGAGAGATGCGATCTTACCAGTTAATTTCTGGACGTCTTTGATTGATGCTGGGGACTTCAGCTGCAAGATCGCGTCTATCTTCTCCGGGTTGGCTTCTATCCCTCTGCTACTCACCATGTATCCGAGGAATTTTCCCCCGCCTACTCCAAACGTGCATTTGGTCGGGTTGAGTTTCATCCCATAAGTCATCATTATGGCGAAGGCCTCCTCGAGGTCTTGTAGGTGCGCTTCCGATCGCTGGCTTTTTACCAGCATATCATCGACGTACATTTCCATTGACGATCCGATCTGATTTCTGAACATTTTGTTCACGAGCCTTTGGTATGTAGCACCTGCATTTTTCAGACCAAAAGGCATTACATTATAGCAAAAGATACCATGCTCGGTTATGAAAGATGTCTTGTTGCGATCTTCTTCTGGCATCGAGATTTGATGATACCCCTAGTAGGCATCCATCATGCAGAATAGTTCGTATCCTGCGGTCGAATCTATCAACTGATCTATCCTTGGTAATGGGTAAGGATCTTTGGGACATGCTCTATTCAAGTCTGTGAAGTCAGTGCACATCCTCCATTTTCTCGACGATTTTGGTACAACGACCACATTTGACAGCCATTCTGTATAATGGATCTCAGAGATATATCCTGCGTTTAGTAGCTTGCTAACCTCATCTTAAATGATTCGATTTTTCTCAACCCCAAATGTTCTTTTCCTCTGCTGGACTGGACGCATTGTTGGGTCTACATTTAATTGATGCACTACCACTTCCAGATTGATCCCTTTGAAATCGGAGGTGCTCCATGCAAACATATTCGCGTTACGTCGTAGTAGAGCGATCATTAGGGTCTCAAATCCCGGATTCAACTTTGATCCAATCTTAGTCGTCTTGCCTGAATCGCCTTTCACTAGTTCGATTTCCTTATGTTCGTCGGTCGGCTCGATTCTGTCTTCTCTGATGCTCGTACTGGTTTCGAATTTCCTCTTTCTGTTCGTCATGTCCCTCCTCATGGACAGGTTGTAACACCGCCTGGCCTCCAGCTGATCACACGCTATCTCGCCCACTCCGCCAGCCGTCGGAAATTTCAACTTCAAATGATACGTTGAGACTGTGGCCCTGAAAATATTTAAACCGGGTCTCCCCAAGATAATATTGTAGGCAAAATGTGTATCGACAACGAGAAATTTTACCATAAGAGTTTTCCTTGTGGGCTCGTTTCCTAATGATACCGGCAGTTCGATAGTTCCCAATGAACTCACCTCACTTCCTCCAAAACCAATCAAAGGAGCTGTTACGGGGACCAGGTCTGCATTGTCAAGTCCTATCTTAATCACCACTTCCTTGAGTATAATGTCCGCAGAACTGCCAGTGTCTACCAGTACTTTGTGGTCAGTGAAGTTGGCTATATCCACTTTTATCACCATCGGATCGCAATCTTCCCCTATTTTATTTCTCAAATCCTGGGTTCCGAACGTAATATCCATATCCGCTGTAATGTTCAGTATTTGCCTTCTTTCCAATGCGAAGCTTTTTCTTTCGAGGTTCCTTCTAGATTTCCTTGAATATCCCGTAATCGAACCTCCCGCTATTGTATGTATCACACCCCTTACCGGCGCATTCTCTTGTGTTCGTTGTCCTCCACTTGCTACACCTCCTGGTCGCCTTACTAGACTTCTCGACCTGCTTCGACGATCTCTCTGCTGTGAATTCCTTGGTATTTTGTCCTTGAAATATCCCTGGCGTACCAACCGTTCTATTTCGTCTTTTAGTTGGTAGCATTCCTCAGTGTCATGTCCCCACTCGTGATGAAAACGGCAGTATTTGCTCGAATATTTCTTGGGTGGGGTAACCCTTATAGATTTCGACCATTTGAGCACATCTTTCTTTTCAACCATCAACAATGCTTTGGCTCTCGTCATATTGAGGGGTGTATAATTGCTATACTTCTGTTGATAATGGGGTTCCCTATTTCGTTCGTGCTTCGGTCGCTTATCCTCGGCCTTATTATAGCGACCTCTATCTCTTCCATATTCGCTACTAATTCTCCACTCGCCATCCTTCATGGCGTTCATCTCCTCCTCATCGATATATTTTTAGGCTAAATTCATGAGCTGCTCAACGTTTGAGGGAGGATCTCGTGCCAGAGCCGATGCGAACGCACCTTTCTTCAAACCGTGTATCAGGATGCTGATCATCATATCGATTCTTAAGTCTTGCACTTCGAGTGTCTCGTTATTAAACCTTCCCATGAAGGTCTTCAATGTTTCACCCTCTTGTTGCCTTATTGTAAACAAATGAGTGGCAGATCGCTTTTGTTTCCTTTTGCTGGCAAAGTGAAAAGTGAATTTCTACACCAGCTGCTCGTGCGATTCGATGCCTCCAGATGGCAGATTTGTAAACCACTCCTGAGCTTTACCTGTCAAAGTAGTCACGAACAGTTTAGCATTAATGGGGCCCGACTGCCCATAAAGGTTCATTACCATGTCAAAAGCGGCTATGTGCTCCAGCGGGTCTCTAGCTCCGTCATACTTTGGTAGGTCGGCCATCCTGAAATTCGGGCTAACGATCTCAGTCAATATCTGGTTGCAAAAGGGTGAACTCCTGTGTTGAGATACTATCTCCCCACGTTTTTTTAGCTCATCAATCTGCTTTCCTAAATTGACGATCTTTTTAGACACATTGTCGACCTCCTCGCGCGAGATAGCGGGTCCTCTCGGTTGGCTCTTATCCCTACTGCTAGAACCCACCTCGGATGGTGGACGCGTACCTTTGCTCAAGTTTTTTCTATTCGTCGCAAGTGTCTTTTCAGGTTCCTTTTCGCCAAATAATTTTCGCTTGGTAGCCTCTCTCTCCACGGGCGTCACAATATCCGTTCATTTTCGTAAATTATAAATTGTCTTTCACGTGAGAATTAAATTGCGGGTTTAATACAATTTACCAACCTATGATATTATAAATGAGCAAATTACGCTCTTATGCAAAAATAATAGTCATTTATCTCTTTGTATTTTTTAAAATGAAGCAAATATACCTTCCTACCTAAAGAAGTGTATAAATTGCTTTATTTTAAAAAAGTACAGTTGAGTAAATTGTTATAATTTTTAAAATATAGAAAGATAAATTATTATTTTTTTAAAAAATATAATTTATTTATTTGTAATATGAAAATTTTGAATTTTTTACATTAAACTGCATTTATCCCATACTAATTTAATTATCATGCGGTACAACAGAATAGGCAGAATCTACGCCTGACAATTCATCTTGACCCAAGTAATTGTTGACTTTTAGTCAAAATAAAAAGGATAAATTATATTTTGTCATTTGAATTATATTTATTTTTAAATTTTTTGATTTTTTTTTGTATAAATTTATTATCTCAATTTTGTAAAATCTGCACTTTGTCATCTATGATCATTTTTTCTTGATTTTTCTGTTGGAAAAAATCACATGCTATATATATGTTAAAACGCACCACATAATCTTTAAATATCACATTTGCACTGCATGTGATGTATTTTCAACAAAAAATTTATTAAAAAATAATTATATATGACAAAGTGTAAAATTTGACCCAATCATAATTTCAATAACAAAATATATTTAACCCAAATAAAAAATTCACAAACTTTGGTTGCCCCTCATCTTTTTGCAGACAGCTGGAGAGCTCATCAGTGCATTGGGTCTTAAGATACCATGTGATTTTCAACACGAAAACCTTATGGTCGCTATGTACCCATTATGAGTAAGTGTTCAAAAGTTCCTTTTGGTCTACGTGGGCACTCTTTTGCTTGCTATCATAAAACATCTAAAAAAATATATGGCAAATATCTTGAACTTTATTTTTATTTGGAAAAAATATAATTTTAGTTTTATAATTTATGAGATGGCATTTTGGTTTCGCATAAATTAATTTTTGTAATTTAATTATGTAATTTTATAATTTTGACAACTTTGATCATTTTTTGTCAGGTACGAATTGATTTTCGTAATTTAGTTCTGTAATTTTATGATTTTGGCAATTTTAATCTTTTTTTGACAAATTGACCGAAAAATCATATATGACTTGCAAATGATCTATTAAATTAGGGATTCCGGTGGAAAATGTCTGAAATTTTCAAAACTTTGAAGTTACATAACTAAATTGTGAAAATTGATTCATAGAAGAATAAAAATATCACCCCTTAAGTTACAGAGCTGAAATTGCATTTTCGTGCTCATTAGTATACATTCAGAAGTTAAAGAATATAATTTAATTAAACATTGTTCTCAAACTTGAAATTCTAGTGAAAAATAAATCATTAGCAAACATAATAAGAGAAAATTGGTTATATAGATAATAATACATTAAGTAAACCATTCACGATAAATACGATGTTATTGGATATTATCATCTATGATAATTCGAAATCAATCTTTACAAGAAAATGGCTCAATAATTAAGAAAAATATGATGCTAAAATTAGTGTCGAACTAATTAGTAAAAAAAATTATTAAATCCGATGCTAATTTACATTATTTAATATAAAACAAGTTACTTACTAAAGAATTTAGCAATGAAATAATTAAACGATTCGTTGCTAAATTTATTAGCAAGTAAATTTCTTGTATCAAATAATGTAGATTAGCAACGAATTTGACAAGATTTTTTTTTATCAATAGCTCGACTATGATTTTAGAATCAAATGTTTTAATAGTTATTAAGCTATTTTTTTTTTTTTTTTTTGCAGTGAATAATCGTATCCACAATATTTTTCGATATTATTGGCAATATATATAAACTGAGAGAATAACATGTGTTGGTTCATATTATTGAATCAGCAAGATCCCATTCAGATATGTATACTCCAATATAGGATTGTAAAAAGCTCTAAAAATTTATTAAATTACAAAATCAATTACATTTAACATAAATATTATTCATTACTGGGAGAAAGATAATTTTTGTCCTGTAAGTTATGGGGATGTCATATTTAGTCTTACGCGAATTGGGTTTTACAATTTAGTTTTGTAATTTTAAAATTTTGGCAATTTTAGTCATTTTTCGGACAATTTGACTAGAAAATTATATGTTACTTGCATAATCTAATTAAATTGGGCATTCCGACAAAAAAGGGACTAAAAATACCAAATTTTAAAGTTACCGTACGGAATTATAAAATTCAATTCGTTCAGGAACAAAAATATCACCTAAGTGACATGAGTCGCTACCAAAAAATAGGATATTCACTTCAACCTAACCGTAGCAGATGCTCATATATCAGCATTTATAGCTACAAAAATGGTTATAGCTATTTTCAAAACCTATACCTCTGTAGTTTATTTTAGCTACAATTATTTTAATTTCATAGCTATCTCATGGCTACGGATTCCTGTAGCTCTTCCTTTAGGTATATAATATATATTGGTTTGGTAACTAATTCTATTGTAGGAATGACTAAAATATCTGTTTTTAATAATATTTATAATCTTGACTATGGGATTTCCATTATTATATTTATAGTGTCCCACTCTCGGCCTGTTCTCATGCATGTATCACTTTGACCCTCATAATACTTAATTTTCGTCTCTATTTGGTGAACGACTCTGATATCATTTGTCATACCCCAAACTTGTGAGTTTATTGGATACAAAAATTACCTCCAAATTCATTTCAGTACATTCTAAAATTCAATTATGAATAACTCCTCAAAAGGTTGTAGCTTTTCGAGCAGTAGGACAATCAAGAGGACGCGATGAAAAATGTGAGAAAACTTACAGGCAGTGATCACCTGGCTCCGCCACGCCTTCGATAGAGCAAGACAGAGAACCGAACAATCGATGTAGGGCACGGTCGAGATTTAGATAGATTTTCAACAAAAGTTAGCGATTAACAAGGCCAATTGGTAGCCAATCTAGTGTCAACTATCACCATTTATCGTGGGTCTTCCTTCTTGGACAACATAAGCAAAAAAAATGGTAAGTTTTAGTTATTAATTAAATTTATTTTAATTTACTCTTGAATCTATGTTAAAATTGCCTAAAATTTTACATTTTATATCATTCACGTGATGCCTAACCGCGCAAGCAATCAAAGTTTACTGAGGTTTCTAAAAGAATCGATATGCCTCAGGAAAATATAAACACAACAGAAATTTAGGAAATAATTTAAATACAGAATAAAATCATAGGATCAAATCCCATTTTTCGGGCATTTAATATTAATAAAATAAAGTAATAATTATGTGGCTAGATTTTTTTAAATCGAGAAGCGCATGAAAACTTACACGGAACATCACCTTTGTAGTTTTCTTCAAACAGGTGGAAGGGTACTTGATTCCGTTCTTTCCTTTTGGGTTTCCATGTAGGAGATAAACCTAATTCTCTCTACGCTGTTGACATCATACCATTGGATTTCTACACTCCGTTTTGCTAAAAACTGAAGTGTATAATGAAGAAAACCCACAACGATTAAGTACTATTAAATTAGCATAATCGTTTTGTTCTTAGTTCTTCACTTGCAACCTTTGCAAGAAGAACAAAAGTACTCACACATTCATACAGACTACACTTGCACACTGAACTAATGTACTAAATCGTCTCTCTTGCTACATGGCTGAAGAGGTTGTAACCTCTCTCAACCTTCCTCAAATAGGCTCAGGGATTCGGATTTGGATTTAATTAAATGTGGGCTTGGGGGCTTGATTTTAATTTAATTTTAAAATTAATGCAAGCCCAACGATATTTAATTAGGCCTAGGCTCAATTTGTATTTCTTTAATCATATTAAATAAATGGAGCCCAAACTAATTAATTAATCAAATCCAAATAAATTCTTGTCATTAACTTAATTGGAAACGACAGAATTTTAATTAATCATATTAATTAAAACGTGGGCTCCCATTACATGGGCTCTCCATTAAATGATCATATCATTTAATCTTTTGATTAATTTGAACATTTTAAATTAATGATTTTCTTTCAAAATTAATTCATAATTAATTCCAACAAATCTACATTGATTTGTGTGTGATAACATACATAGGTCCACCTTCAACTAGATTTGGATTTGCGTCAGTACACAATTTCATTGGCAAATGTTTTGAACTAGATTAATTAAATCTCATTTAATTTATCAACTCCATATTAACATTTAATAGGAGTATTCGTTATCATTTGTGACCATTTAGCAACGGTCCATGTCACTAGAGATATGTCAAGATTGCATGAACTTTTTGGTCTACAACTGCATATGGATATGGTCGTTCCATCAGCCATCTCCCAACCTTAATTTAGGGAATAGAATTATATGCCGGTTCTCATTTCGGACTAGAAAATTGTGTAACAACTCTAAGTCCATATCACTCCCTTAACCAATACAGGAAACCCTTTCCTATTTGATTAACTGTTATGGCCACAGACTTTATGAAGCTAGATATAATTTTGAGAACTCAAGAGATTGTTATCATCTCATGTATAGGCGATGCATCCTATCTTGGGACTCACTAGCCATTCTTTGTGTTTTGACTGCACTGGAATAGAGCGTATACTAACCGCATAGAAATACAACCACCTTTTGCCAAGATCAGTGTATAGTCTCCCCACGCTAGAGACTAATAATGTGGATCCTAAAGTTTTAGGATTAATTTCGTACTATTAGAATTGGAAAAAATCCAAACATACCTATCATGTCACTTGGGCTTCCATATGAGAACTCCCTATGAGTCAATTCTATCATTAATAATGTATAGGCATCTAATGCCTGTCGTTAATGAAATATGACACACATTTCATGGATACATCCATAGGTGAAAATTTCAATAAAACCCTCGATGTCCTTTTTTGGGGTTCTCGATCTGAAACATTCAGACTAACCCTCCAAAATTGGTTTCATGGTTATCATTATATGCACAACAAACCTATGCGTACACAACAAAAAAGGTGGGATTTGTAGCGGCTAATTTATAATGGCCATAGGGTTGTTTTAAGTTGGTCATGATGGAATAAATTAAATTTCACTAACTTGTAACGGCACAAGCCGTTTAAAACGCCGTAATAGAATGAATATATCACAAAAGCTGATACAACATAAAGACTGTTACAATTTGTCATAGTCTTTGTAATTGTTTTTTAAATTAGGGATGGTCAAAATTTCTTATAATGTCAGCTGTTACAAATGATGTATGAAACACCGATACAAAGTTTTAAAATAGGAAGATCGTTACAAAATTCAATAATTTATTTTTCACCGTTACTATTTTCATATGGTTTTTGGCACGCTAGTTAATTTTGGAACGGTTGATAAACAAAATGTTAAGCCATTACAAAAATCGTATAAAAAAATGAGAGAAATGCTATCTTGGAGTGGTGTTACAAAATCCTTGGGAATATAGACGACCTTTTTTACCCCCGCGTGCATTAGAAAAGTCGTTCCGAATACAAATATTATAACGGTTATATTTTGCGTTACAAAGGCCATTACAATGGCCGGTACAAAATAGCTTATATATATGTGTGTTGCAAGTTGTTTTTATTTCATTTCATTTCATTTGTTCTAAAATTTCTTATTAACCACACATACTCTCAGTATCTCTCAGATTTTAGTGCATATACACTTAATTAGGTAGATTGCTTAATTTTTGGACCGGCAACTGCTGATCTCTTGAGTTGGTTGATCAGGTAACAACAACTAATTTAAGCATTTTATGTTAATTAATTAAAGTAATTGTAGTTTACTTATTTTGATTTTATAATTTTTTGATCTTACATGTTATGTATTCTTAATTAGTGTAATGTAATATTTATAAATTTGTAGATCAATTTATATGACTATATATATGTGTGAATATGTAGTAATATATCGTTATGTTACAACAATTGAGGAGATAGATGTATGATAAAAATTTCACGAGGAGGACAGGTCTTACACCGGAGTTTGAAAATAGGGTTAAGGCTTTCACATAATGGGCCACGTGTCAGCGTGGACATATGAATGGAGAAAAAGTTCAAAACACCCCCATGAAGTCAATTATTACTTGTGTATGCGAGGGTATATGCCTGAATATTATAATTAAACTTCGCATGACGAAGAGATGGTGCAGGAGTACTTTGATGTTGTGTCTGCCCCTTTAGTACAGGAGGAGTAACCTCCAACTGCTCATGAGGAAGATAATTATTCACACTAGGGTAATGAACAACAAATAAACTGGGCACACAGGATGATTTTTGATGCAATTGGGCCAGGTTATTTTTCTTCATACCACGATGGTGTGCTGATGATGGTACGAGATCCTGTCCTACTGATGCCAGTCCTAGTTCTTATTATTACGGCGGTGGCCCCTATGGTTATGTGTCAGGGTTGGCAAACCGATTTTACGATGTAGTGTATGCTGCTGACCAACCATTGTGGAATAGTTGCACTCAATCTCAATTGACATTTTTTGATGAGTTGGTGAATATCAATACGAACAACCATATTTCTGAGCAATCATATGATTGAATATTCCAGTGGACTAATAAAATATTGCCCCCCGATCACTCCCTGCCGAGAGATTGCTACCGTTGAACAAGTTGATAAAGAATTTGGGTTTACTCATTGCAAAGATTGATGCGTGTCAGAATGACAACATGCTGTACTGGAAGGATGATGTTGATTTGAAATACTATAAGTTTTTTGAAGACAATAGGTACAAACCTACGCGGGAGCGGGACTCCCGCTGCAAGAAGGCTTCGTATGCCGTTCTTAGGTACATGCCGCGTACTCCTTATCTACAGAGGTTGTATGCTTTGAGAGCAACTTCGGAGCATATAACGTGGCATGCCACACATCAGATGGAGGAGGGCTTAATATGTCATCCTTCCAATGCAGAGGTTTGCAAGTATTTTGACCAGACATATTCTGATTTTATAAAAAAATAGCATAATGTTCAGCCGAGCCTGTGCACATGCCTCGCAGGGCAGTACTATCGTATTTATTCATGTTGGCCCGTTATCATTACACAGTATAAGCTCTCCCCCGGTATGTGCATGAGTTCTGAGTACATATTTATCATAATGGTGATCCCTAACCCTTCTAATCTTTAGCGTCTGATCAATGTGTAATTGGAATCGAAGAGTTGTTGCAGTTGTGGCATGTGGATGTTCGAACTTATGACAATACCACAGACGATGCATTCATTATGCAGGCAGCGTTCATATGGAATGTGAACGACCGACCCCCCTATGGGATGGCATTTGGGTGGAGTACTACTGGTATTATGGGGTGCCTAGTTTGTATGGATGACAAATGGGCATTCCATCTATAGCATGGTAGGAAGCGTGCTACTTTGACTGCCACAAACAGTTTCTCCTTGAGAACCATCCGTACCGAAGGAACAAGAAAGCCTTCACAAAGAATCGTGTGGAATATAAGATTTCACATCGGAGGCTGCGAGGAAAGCAAATCTGTGATTGGGTTGCAGACATCTGCCTTGTAGTTGAACAGTTGTTGACACTCCCTTCTGTCTATTGTAGCGACCACAAGTGGACAAACAAAAACATCTTCTGGGATCTTCCACACTGGGCAAAGCATCTGATTCGATAGAACCTTGATGTCATACACATTGAGAAAAATGTATTTAATAATATATTCAACACCTTGATGAACACAAAAGAAAAGATTAAGAATAATTTGAATGCACGGAAAGACTGAAAGATCATATGTAATTGCCCAAAGCTTAAGTTGGATGGATGTAGACCAAACACTATGCCTAAAGCGGTCTATATACTAACGAATGAGCAGAAGAAGAGGATATGTGAATGGATTCGTGGTTTTAAGATTTTTTATGGCTACACGTCTAATATTGCTGGAGTTGAGGATGCATGGCATGAAGAGCCACGACTATCACGTATTCATGATAAATTGATCCCGATTGTCTTTTGCGAGATGCTTCCCGAGCATGTATAGAGTGCATGTATGCTCGATAGACGAGGACAATGACTTTTATGAGATAATCGAAGAGATAATTCAATTGACATACCCACTTATTCCAAACCTGCACGTCATTTTGTTCAAATGTCATTGGGTCGATCCAGTAAGCGGCATGAGGTGCACCCTTTATCACCTCGTTGATGTAAACTGCAATAAGGTATAACCATTCATACTGGCACTACAAGCAGTACAAATGTATTACACTGAGTACCCAGTATGAAGCTAGACAAAACAGATTGAATGGTTGTTTGCAAAATCAAGATTCGGAGAGTTGTTGATGAGTGTCGGTGGATATAATCTGTCTTATTTTTGAACGTTCAATCATCCATTTCATTGTTATTCTCTTAAATTGTCAATTTTTTTAATGGTAATTAAGTTAAAAAATAATAAGTTAACAATGAAAGGACAATAATCTAATGAAAATTATTACTCGGATATAGTTTTATTAATTTCCAATGAATGATGAAATGAACTTGCATTGGACTTTTATTAAAGTAAATTTACGTAGTATATTTAATTAATATTCTAGCTTCCCTATTATAAGATTTACAAATTGCATTAATGGCACACTTCAAATTAATGAAATAATTAATTTACTTGAATTGATTTACGATCATCTCAATATGAAAAATCCAATAAGTTGGGTTTCTTCCCCTTTAGAATTATTTACTTTTTGAACTTTTTAAATAATAATTTTTTAATATTAAATTTATAATTAAATATTATATTAATCTCATATTAAAAAAATTTGAATTTATATATGTGTAAGAAAATTTGAAGCAAACCCCAAAAGTTCATAAGTTAAATTAAAAACATATGATGCGGTAAAAATATCAGGAAAAATACTATCAAGTCTTATCTATAAGTATATTTATAGTTCAACAAAGAATTTAAATCTATATACAATTTCAAGAAAAAATTATTGTTGAGAATATAATCATACAATTGAAATAAAATCTATAACTAATATATCACTACAAAAAAAACGCGGAATTTGGTGGGGCGGGTTATGGAATAGTTTTTTTTTTTTTCACTTTGGAACAGTTACGTACCAAAACACAAAACTTATTTGGAGCGGAGTTTGGAATGGATTTGGAACAGATAGAAATCCATGGCGTTACAAAAATTTAAGAACGCTTAACAAAAAATCATTCGAACTTGGGACGGTAACTGTACCGGTCATTATAAACCGTTCCTAATGTCGATTTGTCCAAAAATCTTTTAATTTAGGAATTAGAATGACTAGGGATAGTTTTTGGTACGATAATTCATTTTCATTGGTGAAATTTTAGAATGGTATTTGTGATACTCATATTTTAATTTTGGAACTGTTCTTTTTTTTTTTTTTAATTGAGATCAATTTAGGAATGATTTTTGGAACTATTTTTTGCAACGAGTTAGTGAATTAGGAACACGTTTGTAGAATTGTTTTAGTAATAGCATTAGGAACAGTTAATATAATTTTGAACGCACATTAGATACTGATTAGTAATTGTATTTGGAACAAATATCCGTTCATTTGGAACGGTTCATCAAATTTAAGAATACTTTTTTGGGACAGCCTTTATAACGATTTTTGGACAAGGTTTTTATAAACTTTGTAATATTTTATTTAGCATTACTAAAACCGTTCCTAATTTTTAAATTTTATAATTTTTTGTATTTATTAATATATTTAATATAAATTTGAATAAGTTCCTAATTTTTAAATTTTATAATTTTTTGTATTTATTAATATATTTAATATAAATTTGAATAAATAAATAAATTTTCATATATAATTAAATTAATTTAATAAAAAATTTTAATAAATTTTATCTATAAATTTATGAAACATGAATAATTAAAAAATATTTATTAAAAAAATAAAAAAATTGTAAAACATAATCTAAACGCTCCTCGTCAGCGTCCTAATTCTTGATCGGGGGATCCGTCAGAGGCGATGTTGCTGTTGATAAGGAGGCATGCACCTCCTTCATCATAGCCATCATCGTCTCGAGGCGGCCGATGCAGTCCTCCATAGCCGGGTTTGGTTGTGGCGGGGGGGGGGGGGATGTGAATGTGTGGTTGGAGACATGGGCCTTAAAACCAATGCCTAATACTCGGCCATTGTTCTTGCCCCCAACTGCAGCCAGCCACATCTACTGCTCCGTCATTGCCACCGAAGTCTCAGATTCGGCGGGGGCATCAACGTTGTCGGCCGTGGGCTGAGGCTGATGATCCTCTAGCATCTTCTAGAATGTCTCATGCAAAACAAACAAAATTGTTAGTACTTTTATTAAATGAAGAATTAATTATTAAAAAAAAAAGAACATCAATAAATTAGCTACTTACCGCCACCTCTGCGCCCTCGGCCCGCTCCAATCCCCGTCCTCTTTCTTCTTGTAGCAGCGCTCGAATAATTCCATTTGTTTGGGCGGCCGTCCGAACTTTGTCTCTTGTATAAGAAAAAAACAGTTAATTAGCATCATATTTAAAAATAATGATTTAACCAGAAAGAAATTATTATTTACTTACCAACTTCCTCTTGTGCACGCCATCTGAGTAAGACCCCCCGGTACATAGTTGAGGACGCCGTAGGGTTCGCCGCCCCGTTCGCCTTATTCTTCGAGGACTCCTGCTGGAAGTCCCTCGCGGGCCCAGTACGCTTGGAGCTGGAGCCAGACCTCGTCGGCTAGCCATAGTAGCCTGACCAAGCTGAACCAAGCAATGAAAAAAGTTTTTTGAATGTACTTTTCGGCCCACATGCTACTAATTTTAAACTTGACAATGCCAGGTACATCATTTGTTTTAAAAAAAATTATATTAAAATCATTCCTAGAAAACTAATCACGTTAAAGTATTATTTGCCTAATTATCTTTTAGAATATGTTATTTATTCTACAAAACGCTTAGAGAAATTAGGAATACTAAATAATTTTCTTCTTTGATTAAATTTTGTTCTTATAACTAATTATTTATTATTGAAAAGAACATTCCAGTAAGGGTGTGAAAGTCCTCTCATAATAGGAATAAATATTTAAAAGATTCACACTAGTACATATTAATCAGAAGTTACATTTCTTAGTAATATTTTATATCTAATATATTATGATAAAAAATCAAAAGTACGTGAAAATACAATCTTAAATAATTTTCTATGATTAATATTAAAATATAAATTAATTAGTTAAAAGTCACTCATTTTAATTTTTTCTAAAGCATTTCCAATTTAATGAGATCGATAATGCTTATTTAAGATTTTATTATATTTATTCTTTCATATATATATATATATATATAGTTTTTTCCGTGTATATTAGTATTTTATATATTATTCAGATATTATTTTTTTAAACCCTCTAAGCATTACATGAATTGCGAAGAGCTATGATCTCCTAATTTACATATACATTAACCATACAACAATTATAGCATAAACCTACGGGGTTGTCCCTTTAAATCCCTCATTAGTTTTTCAACACTCATTCAAATATCAAATATCTAAAATACATTCGATGCACGTGTATATATAATAATTATACAGTAATTATAGGGGGCCGTAGCCTGATGACCTATTTTCAGTAGGGGCCTTTGGTCTTTTGATTAGAGTAAGGGCGGCAGCACCCCTCTAAACCCATCGCTATTTTTTCAACACTCATTCAAATATACATTAATTGTGCTATAGTTATAACATAATAAATTTGCTGAATAAATTTCCTGTTGCAATTCCTAGTATTTTTTTTCTTTGATTTAATAGATGTCTACCACATTAATCCTACAGCTGAAATGCCTTTGACACTCCCTTCAGCTGTAGTAGAGACTACAAGTGGACAAAAAAAAGCATCTTTTGGGATCTACTATACTGGATAATGCATCTGATCCGACACAACCTTAATATAATGCACATTGAGAAAAATGTGTTTGACAATATGATCAACCCAGTCATGGACATCAAGGAAAAGATAAAGGATAATTTGAATGCACACAAAGATTTGAAGATCATCTGTAATCGCCCAGAGCTTGAGTTGGATAAACGTAGACCGAACGTATGCCTAAAGCAGGCTATACTCTGATGAAGGAGTAGAAGAAGAAGATATGTAAATGGATTCATGGCCTTAAGTTTTCTAATGGTTATGTGCCTATACTTGCCCGTTGCGTTGACATGACAGAATTGCGGATGCATGGCGTGAAGAGCCACGACTGTCACGTATTCATGCAGAAATTGATCCTAATTGCCTCTCGTGAGATGCTACGCGAGCATATATGGAGTGCATTAACGGAGGTTAGTCTTTTATTCCAAAGCATATACCCGACCATGCTTGATGTTGCCAAGCTACATGAGTTAGAAAATAGTGTTGTCATCATAATGTGCAACTTTGAGAAGATATTCCTCCAACTTTTTTCGACTCAATGGAGCACCTCATTATTCCCCTGCCATATGAAGCTCGCGTATGGATGTACCCATTTGAAAGGTTTCTACATGAGTTGAAGAAAAAGGTGAAAAATAAAACACATGTTGAAGCATCAATTATCGATGCATACATTGTTGAGAAAATAAGTTTGTTTTCTTCACAGTACTTTGATCCGGATGTGCTATCCAAATGATGCATGCCTCGTAGAAATGATGAGCGCACAAATACAACGATGGAATCCAGGTGTCTATTTTCAACTACCATGGTCAGGCTAGTGGTGCCTCGAAGAAGAGATGTGGACCAGAATGGCACATCATCGAGACATACATTTTGATCAATATATAATATATCTGATCAATATATGTACAAATCATACTTGAACAAACTGTACCAGCACCACCATTCACCCGACCCAATTATTGATCAACTTGTATCAATGAGTTCAAGGATTGGTTCAAACGACGTGTTAGTTAATACAGTTTTTTTTTTTTTTTTTTGAATTTTTAAAAATACGTTGTGTCCAAGTTCAAAATATCTTATTAATATATAAAGTGCAGGTGCATCTCGAGTTGAACTACATAGACAACGAGCTCCTGAAGTGTCATTATTGAGGTCCAAGTGCAATAGTGATGTTGGTCCCTTACTATTTTGTGAACGGGTACAACTTCCACACGGAATATCACAACACAGGCAAATCAATGATGAATTGTGGGTTTGTGTCAAAAGTTCATCGTATACAGATGAGGATAATGACTTCTATGAAATCATCAAAGAGACCATCGAATTTACATACCCACTTATTCCGAACTTGCATATCGTTCTGTTCAAGCGTTGTTGGGTCGATTTGGGACTAAGCATGAAGGTACACCCACGTTATTACCTCGTTGATGTAAACTTAAAAAACGTGCACCAAAAGGATGAGTCATTCATACTTGTACAACAAGCAGTACAAGTGTACTACTGCGTACCCAAATATGAATAGGGGGAAAGCGGATTGGATGGCTATTTGCAAAATCAAGGCTCGGAGAGTTGTTGATGAGTCCAAGTATACTGAGATCGCATATCAATCGAAAGAAGTCGTACCACTCTCTAAAGTTGCTATGGAGAATCAGTCATACGATTTACGTGATCCCAATGGTTTATAAATTTTGATCG
This sequence comes from Sesamum indicum, assembly GCF_000512975.1. Lineage (NCBI taxonomy): Eukaryota > Viridiplantae > Streptophyta > Magnoliopsida > Lamiales > Pedaliaceae > Sesamum > Sesamum indicum. The sequence continues at coordinate 1,624,176 of NC_026160.1, read as the reverse complement.
ATCTTTCGATTACATACCAGCAGGGCTAGGTACTTTACGGACTCAAGTTGGTCAAACAGATAATGAAGATGATGAGAATAATGAAGACAACTTCGAGGACTACGAGATTGACAAGGATGAATACGAGGCTACATAATGTGTATTTTTTTAATAAAATATTTTTATTTTGCAATATTCTAAAATAACAAAAATTTAAAAAAAAATTATCTTTTTGGAACAGCCACATTAAGGACAAAATTGTTACAAAGGTCGTATAATTTTTAAGGCAGACAACTTTTGGCGACAGGCAGGAAATGAAACTTTGTAGCGGCAACAACACAAAGAGCCGTTGCAAACGCAGTTACAACTTAAAATTTTTGAAATCAAAATAAGAAAAGGTGAGAATTTCAATTTCGATTGGCCATTACAATGGTAGATTATACCAGTTGTTACAAAAAATAAGCCATCTCAAAATTTTAGATTGGAAAATACAATATCTTTACATCCAAGCATCAGATTCATAACAAATTAAATATATACAAGTATATGTCCATTAAATCATATCAGACGATATGATTTTAAATCACATGCCTGATTTAAAAATACACCATCTTGAATGATTACTATTACGTTCCAGGAACCGTATGTAGAAATTCGTCTACCTAATAAGGCTACAACTTGGCCGAATGGATTCTTTTATAAGTCTGACCATATCCGACGGTTAGATCTTAATTTTGACGGTCCGATTAACCCATGTAGTTCAATACTGTAAGATGACAGTTACATCAATATAATACTGACATTTATGAATATACAAATTTAGTGCATACTGCATACATGTATAAATGTCGAATGAAAGTTTTTTGTTTTTATTTCAATTATATTGTCCCACCACAATGATGCGTTTCCACAACATTAAATTGTCAAAAATGGCAATTTTTTTAAAGCAATTTGAATAAAAATAATTAATTATTTGGAATATTCTTTGTAACGGTTTTAGGCACACCAATGAACAAAACGACCTCATATTTATATTTTGTATTACCTTTTGTAACGTCTTTTTATACGGCTACCATACACTGCATAATTTGCATCGGCATTTGTAACGTCTTTTTACACATCTATAGTTTTATAATTCCTTTTCTAATGGGCTTTTAATTTTTGTAGTTCACTTTGTACCGATTTTCATAATGACCATGGCCATTCCAAAAAAATATTATATAATTGATCAACAGTTAGCAGATTTTCCCCCTTCTCCTACTTCACTATCTTCTCTCACTCTATCTTCCTCTTCCCCTCCCCTCCCACTCTTGTCTACCGCCCCCACCCGTCTCTCTCTCTCTCTCTCTCTCTCTCTCTCCACCACCACCAGCCCATCGCCCCAAGTAATTTTTTTTCTAATTCTGTAATTATTTTAGGATTTATTGTTATTTTTCTCATTTTTTATTATTCTATAATTTTTTAAAAATATTTGTATAATTGTTCTGTAATTTTTAAAATATTTATATAATTATTGTGATTTTTATAAATTTTTTTATTTTTTTGGTAATTTTAGGAAGTTTTAATACATTTCTGAAATTTTAAAAAAAAATCTGCCATTTTAAAAAAAAAAATCAAGAAAATTTTATAAAATTTATTTGAATTTATGTAGTTTTATAAAAATTCAGAAATTTTTCATAATTTCTGAAATTTTTTTATTTTCTATAACTTTTATAAAATTTCAGATATATTTCAGAATTTCTATTTTTTTTGAATTTTTGTAATTTAAAAAAAAACTCAGAAATATGAGTTTTTTTTAATTCTATAATTTTAAAAAAATTTCCGAAATTTTTTTGATTTTGTATAATTTTTAAAAAAAATTGGAAATTTACATAATTTTTGAAATTGTTTTGGAATTTTTCTAATTTCTGTAATTTTAGAAAAAAAATATGGACTTGAATGAAATTTATAGAAAAATTGTGCATTTTAGGAAAAAATATAAGATAATGTACATTTAGGATAAATTTGGACCTAAATGCAATTTTTAGGGAAGGAATGGACCTTAATGTAATTTTAGCTGAAATTTGGACTATATTGCAAATGTTAGAAAAATTATGAATTTTAGAAAAAAAATGGACCTTAATGTAATTTTAGGTAAAATTTGGACGTTATTGCAATTATTAGGAAATATTTTGACCTTAATGCCAATTTTAGGAAAATAATGGAATTTAATGAATTTTTTATGAATGTTTTAAGGAAAAAATTAGGACCTTAATACAATTTTTACAATAAATTTTGATTTTAATGAAAATTTTAGGAATTTTACAAAAAACATATAATTTTATCAATAATAAAATACAATTATTTGTTTTTAATATTAATATTTTTTTAAATTATTATAATGACTATCAATGCTCCGCCTCTCCCATGACGAGGTCATAGCCGGGGCCATGGTCCCAGCCCTCCCCGGGATGAGCCAGCGGATACACCCCCAGTCCCCCCACCTTTGAAGGCTATATACCAGGCCCACCGATTTTTGCATACTCCCCCACAGTGGGGTCAAATGCAATGGGGCACAACACTTCGCAAGTGCCAACCCGGCCGTGGGATGCACCACCAACATCACTACTTCCCCCAGTGGCCCGAAGGTATTCCATCAGCTTTCTGGATGCGAGGTACATACAAAAATTTATTCAATTATCTTATAATTTTACAACCCACTTTTAATTCTATTGCAATTTTTAATTGTTTTTATAAAAATCACTTTTTGAATAATAAATTTTTTTTCAAATACTCCCTTAGAGAAGTAAGCTTCCGCCCCTATTTAATGGTGGCTAGGCCGACCACATGGAATAATTTTTGAAGAAAAATTTTCAGCCCCCTCTCTCAAATATTAGCTAGGGTTTTACATCTCCAATTCCTGTGAAGATGCATTCCATCTTCTACTATCAAAGGTGGGACTTCTACATCAAATACACAACATCTGAAAATGTATTCTTGGTTGAATCTTGAAGAAATCAAAAAGTGAAAGGTTTGAGATTGATGACTAATTAACATAGAACCCAAAAGCTCGTGAAAGCGTTTCAATTATTATCTACGCTAATTGGAGCGCATAAGGTATAATCCGATTGTCCCTATTCGTAATTGTTTTGTGTTTGTGTTTCGCACATAATTTGTTAATCGAAAGGGCAAAGGCTAAATTTGTTGTGCATGCTTTATTAATTGTTAAAAAATCTAAATTTGTGTAGCACCCCCTTCGCTACAAGGGCTATATCTACGGTAAACATCATACTTATAGTAATCCCTGTGTTTATATATAAATGCACATAATTAGTTTGCATACGTAATCCCAACACATCATAATAGTTATTATCAACCCACAATATTATATATATATATATATACATATCAAACACCACAAGGTGATTCATCACAAGTAATCCGTACACTTATATTCTCTTTGTACAGACAAAATGTGTTTTTGTACTCTAACTGACAAAGAGGAGAAAACTGCATACTGGTCTGACCTGCCTGAGTATAACGTGTAGACCTAGCGTTCAACAGTCAGACATCTCAAAGTCTACTCCAGAAATAAAACGTCAGCAGAGGGATGAGCCTGCCACTCAGTAAGTAAATAACCAGCCCTATCTATATATGCATATCAAACACAGCCTAAACAAGAGGAACATGCAACACGCATGGAATATAGTCAATTTAATTCCAACTTAATCAGCTTTATTACACCACATGACTATCTCATAACAAGACAATCAATCAAACTCCATTTTTCCTAGTTTGCTTCCCAGAAGGTGATATTGTGTTTTTCCCGCCAACTCATTCTCACCATTATTAAATTCAAGTGAACCCCCTTGACAGCCGGCTCATCAATCTCATTTCGCAAATAGCATTTTCTTTTCGCACATAGCATTTTCTTTTCGTACATAGCACTTTCTTTTCACCTTATAGGCTTTTCAACACATCAAGGGGTATTCACACTACAATTATATTCAATTTCCACCACTCCCTCATTTCCACATATCACCATTCTTGTAAGCTAACGTCAGCATGAACCACAAATTCAGATAACAGTAAAACTACAAATAAAGATGACATATATAGATAATACCAATTATTTACTTACCTCAACCTCACAACGTTTCTTTCTACTCAATCGCTAATTGTCACTCCTTTCACCTCACCCCCGTATCCTATAATGAGTTATTGAACCACATACAGTTAATATATCGAGAATATCGTAACTTCTTTTAAATATAATATTAAATATCATTCGTACAATTTCTAATAATTCTTTAATATTCCATTTCTATCGAAGTAAAAATCGTCGTTTTTCCTCTTTATTAACATAGCATTTATTAAATATAATTCTGGAATATTTTCATGAATTTTCTATCAATTTCTCGCTATTATACTCTTTAATTGAACAATAATACATATAATTGTGTATTTGGTTAACAATTCCGATGAAATTGTATAAATTGGCTATAGCAATATTTAAATCTAATTTGGTTAACAATTCCGATGAAATTGTATAAATTGGCTATAGCAATATTTAAATCTAATAAATTTAATAATTTAACTAACCAACGATATTATTTTTATATCCAATTTGATATTTAATTCGATACTATTTTAAATAACCAAACTCGCAAAATATTTCGATAATAGTACATCAATTAGTATAAACAACATTTAATAAATGGACTAATTAAATAATATAATTATATAAATTAATAAAAATTAAAATTACAATTTTCGCACCTCGGTTTCTTTTCTGTTTTTCCGTGGAAAGATTGCAATTTCCCCTATTTTGTTTGTGTATGTGTTGTGTGTGTGCAATTAACATACATATATATATTTAATGGTTGGTGAGGCGGTGGCAGCACATGCCACGGCCCACCATCTCATTTTCCTTTTTTTTATATTTTTTAATAATTTTTTTTAAATAATTACTTTAACATCCTTTCTAATTTTCTTAATTAATATAATTTGCTTTCAAATATTATAACGAACTCTAATTTAATCCGTTCAAATTTTATTATATTCTAATCATGACTCATAATTTATTTACCAATTAACTAAGTTTCATAAAAATTTACCAATTAATCTCCTAATTATATATTATAATTTTTGGGGCTTCACAATTTGACACATATTTTTGCCACGATCCTCGCATCCGCTGCAAAATCAGAGGCAAGAGTGTAATTTTGCCACGGATCAAACGTTCATTGCAAATTTATCATCAACTTTTGCCACTACTCTGTGTCTATGGCAAAAACCGTTGCAACAATCAACCCTTTAATTTGCAATGGAAGATATACTAAGAAGTTCGTGGCAAAAGTAATTGCTAGTTTTTCTTGAAAATTTTATAACTTAAAGATCGTTGCAAAAATCATTATAAAAAATTTAATTAAATTGCAACGCCTTCTTTCCGATACAATATTTGTTGTAAATTATTAGTAAGGAATATAATTTGAAAATCCGATGCAAATTTAGCCACGGATATTAATTGTAAAGCATTGCAAATTAGCAATGGATGTATTCCATGGCAATGTTAGCCGCGACTTTTGCAATGACTTGCAACGAAAGTGGGTCAGCAAAAGTTGATTGATTTTTGCAACGAATTTTTACAGCGGAATATACCTTGCAACATTTCATTGCTGTTTTGCCACGAAATTTGCAACAAAAATCTCAATTTTTGAAATTCCGTTGCAAAGTCGTGGCAAATTTCTGTTGCAAAAAATCTATTGCTATACATTGATTTTTTGTAGTGAATATTTTGAAAGTTTTGATATTTAGAGTCTAAAAATTAGGTTAATTATACTTGGAGCCACTTTCAAAATGTGAAATTACACTTTTCTCTGAAAAACTTCTAAAATTACACTTGCACCTCTTCAAAAAATTTATGGTTTATACCTGATCTTATTTTGTTAGGATTTTGGATGAAAAATACTTATATTAGCAAAAAATTATATACAATTTTCAATCTTTGCCCTCATTTAATATTCTCATGTATGTACTTAAAAGGAGAAATTTGTGGTGATTCTTAACCTCGTTCCACATATATATATATTATATTTATCACTTTTATAAGTAAAAAATATACATGAAAATGTTAAATGACGGGCAAATTGAAAGTTTATGTAATTTATCTTGCTAATATTAGCATCTTTCCTCCTAACCCTAACAGAAAGAGGTCGGGTGTAAATGGAGAATTTTCAAAAGAGTGTAAATATGATTTAGAACTTTAAGAAAAAGTGTAATTTTGCAATTTTTAGAAATTTTAAATGTAATTAACCCCTAAAAATATGCACTTTGATAACTCTACAATTGTCCCGATTTTATAGCGATTTAATCTTTCTTTTTAAGCCAAAACATCCCTAATTATGTGATTTATTGCATATTCAGCAAAAAAGGAAAATATGAGGCAAAGATGGCAAAAGTCAGGTTAAAATCGAAATTGAAAGCGTCAAAAAGGAAAAAGGAGATTACAAGGAAATTTTTGCAGAATTCACTAAGCGTGTCCACGCTTAGTGGAGTGGTCAACTCGGGCCAAGGAGGAAAACGAGCAATTTCCGCAAAAGATAAAGGAATGAAGTATTTAGGTTTATAAAGGATTCTTTAAAACTTATCTCTTGTGATTTATTTACCTTTTTAGAGTTAATCACGTATTTATCCCCCCCCCCCTACGTCTAGATTCATAGGAGACTTTTATTATAAATAGGGGGGTCTCTTCATTCGAAGGAGGCAGTTATTGATTGGAACTCTATAGAATTCTTTATTCATCCTTTCTCTTTTATTTTTATTTTGTAATCGTAATTAATGGAATTCCACTTTTTAGTGTGTTCTTCCATTAACATGTCCGGCTAAGTTCTTTATTTTCTGGTTAAGGTATGGTGATTGCTTGATTCCCATTATGTTGTGAGATTTAATCTGCGCTTTACACTTGTTAAATGAATATTCATGCTATTCTCTGTGCTTTAATTACAAACATCTGATTTTTGAATGATATGGCCAATTGTTCATTATCAAGAAGGTTTGCTTAGCTAATTGGACTTTATAAATCCGTGTAATTATTTATTTAGTTCAATGCTTAGTAGTAACGTAGCATGATTAATTATGTCATAGTAATTAGTTATGTTATGGAGAATGCATGATCTAGTTTAAACGAATTGTCCTCGTAGGAGTTTGTTGATTAGAATCAGGCCTTTCTAATTCTTAATGCTGTTAATGGATTAAATCTTGTGGACGTTCCCAGTTAATTAGGGATCTAGCCAACGGTCGTACCTTGGCTGACGAAAAGGTAAGGAAAGGTAAGGTGTTAGGTCGTACCAACACTATAACTGTTTTATTTATTTATACATGTGTTATTCATGCATCAATGATCAACTCACAAGAATCAAGCATGATCCTAGCCTTAACTGGAAAATCTCTCTCTTGTATTTTCGTCAGATAATTTCAATTATTTTCTAACTTATCTAGTTTTTAATTATTTCTTTTTATCATCAAATCTTCCCCCCATTATTTTCAATTTCTCTTGAAGAAATCAACTTAAAGCCAGTCTTTGTGGATTTGACCCTACTCCCACTTTTACAAGTGTTGTTGGAATTATTTTTTATGCTCTCGACACCCATCACACTTATAATTTATAAAAGAGTAATATGTCAATAATATTTCTTCTCAAATTTATAAAATCGAGATAGTATTAGTTTTAATAAAATGTATTTTATAATACTTAAAATAAATTAATTGGGTCTAGTTGGGTCCAACCCCTCTTGGCCGGGTGGAGAGGCAATTTTGTAATTAGTAAAAAACGATGGAAGGATTTGAACTTATCCCCCACTCTTTATTTTATTCTATTTTTTTTAAAGGACCCTGACCTTTTTTAACAAATACAAAATGCCATTATTTTCTACCCAACATTTGATAATTATTTATACGGGTAAATTACAATTATCTTTTCTAAAATTTAGTATAATTTTCAATACTTTTTTATTTCTTGAAAAATTATCAATAACCTCATGATTTTAATATTTATCTAACACTAAGCCCAATTTGTTAGTCTCCGTCAGGTTTTCATCTACTTTTGTGGTGATTTGACCAAAATACTGTTGTGAACTAAGAATTATTTTTTATTTTTTATGGATTAAGTGGATAATTTTTTTATAATATTTTAAATTTTCATCTCCCACGTCCTATTATTTTACGAATTTTTATTTTTTTGAAAAAATTAAAAAATAGTAAGGGTAAAGTTGACAATTTCATACCTTCATCCAATAATTACATAATTTTATCAAATATCATGGGGGTATTTGTAATATTGTATTTTTTATCTCATAAGTGGACCTGTTTTCAATTTTGATCCCATATTATAGATGATTCGCACATTGCACCCTATATGTGCATTTTTTTTTCAATTTCAAGACACAAGAGGGCAGTCGTTAAGCTGCTAACGGTGGATGCTTTTTCCGTTAGGTGGGTGCAAATTTGAAGGGAAAATATACCAGTAAATTAAAATATGGTGGGAAAGGTTTATTTCTTCTTTTTCCACATATAAATAGCTAATTTATTTTCTTCCCTCTTTCATTTAGTAGGAAAAAGAAAAGTGTAAAACATGGCTGCAAAATGAAGAAGTTTTTTGTCTGTGGAAGGGTTGCAAGTTTGAGAATCTCATGGGCCGACAATGTGTGACAAAAAAATTGTACCCACTTTTTTTTTCGAACAACCAAAAAACCCCATACCTTTGTTGTCGTCAGGCCATAAAGTTCTCAAACTCGCAATCTTTCCACAATGACAAAGAACTTCTCCATTCACAATCGTGTTTGACACTTTTTTCTTACTAAATATAATAGAGAAGAAAACAAATCAACTATTTATATGAGGAGGAAGAAGAAATAAACTCTTCCCACTAAACTTTCATTTATCGATACAATTTCCCTCCAAATTTGCACCCACCTAATGGAAAAATCATCTGCCTTTAGCAACTTAACGACTGTCCCTCTTGTATCCTGAAATTAAAAAAAAAAATGCACATAGTATGCAATGTGCAAATCATCTACAGTATGGGACCAAAACCAAAAATATGTCCATTTATGGGACTAAAAATGCAATTTACCCTATTCGTAATTACGTCAAACTTTAAAAAAAGTTGTTATAATTCTTTCTATTAATAATATATAATTTATGGAGAAAAAGACAAAGGTACAAGATGAATGAGAAGGTGAAATTCAAGATGAAGACAAACATTCAACCGTGATTCCCTCCTCAAAATCATGTGCTCATCTCATTTAAAATTGCTTCCATCATGTGAAGTTTTATTTGTTTAATCCCACCATTAGGTGTTTTTCTGATCCAACCTTTTGTTGTTCAAAAAGAACAGCACATAACTCTATGCATTTGGGTTAGACAAAGACCAAAATACTCAGTCTTGGGAGTCTTGAAGGATCTCTCCAAAAGCTTCAAACCTTTTTCATTATTTTCAAGGGCACTGCTTTCTTATCGAGTTTTGTGACTATCAAAGATTTTTTACTCAAATTAAATTTATTTATAATTAATTATATAAATATTATATATTTATTATGTAATTGATTATTTTTTAAATATAATATATTTATTTATCGTATAATTGATTCAAATCTGACTAAAGCACCGATTTGAACTAAAATTTTCCCTTCGAATAGTGCGTTTGACAAATAATATATATTAGTATATTCTTTTAATAATTATATAAAAATAAATAAATATTTATTAGTTTAGTTGGTAAAAACAGATTAATTTCAATTAAATCATTGTACAATTTATTTCTTGTCGATGCGAACACTTTATATACTGTAATTTGTAAGTACCTTAATAGGCAATTTATGATTGCCGAAGCCAACAAAAGTTTTTGTCAAAAAAAAGTTTATTCTAGCTTTAAATTTATTGTTAGATTATTTTTCTTTAAAGATTTTACATCACAATCAAAGATAATGCTAGAGATTATTAAGTGATAATTTTAAATTATTAATAAAATTACATATTAAGCGACAATAATTTTAATAGTATCACAATATATATATATATATATATTGGCAAGATATATTGTAAATCGTTATCTTTTAAATTGTCTTTATATATACGTCACTAATTGTTCAGGGTAACAATGCCTAAGCATTTTTACTAATTATTACTAGTAGTGATGGCTTTTACACAAATATTCTTAATACTAAATTATAAAAATTATTATTGTGACCAAATAAAATCTTATTATTTAATACATATAATTAAGTAAAATTTAATTTTAGTATAAGCCGTTAATTTTTATATTGTTAGCATCCTCCTTTTTTGTAGAATTAGTACTATACACTTTCAAGTCATTATTTTTTCAAAAGTATTATATTTTTCTCCCGCAGTTAATAAAACTTAATTTTTCTTCGATAATTATAATAGAATGAGAATTAAATGCAATTTACTCTCTATAATATGTGAAATAAGTAAAAAAAATAGCAAATTACTCCTCCTATTTTTTGAAAAATGAAGCAAATTACTATCATATCACGAAAAATTCTAATCCAAATCCAATTCGACCAAACCTAAACCAATTATATGACAATTGCAATACGCTTGTCATTTGATTAGTGTACAGTTCAATGAAATTGAACAATCATATAACAAGTGTAATGTAGTTCAACCAAATTTGATTCGAACAAAATTTTTTTCCGTATCAATGGTGTATATACAGGGATAATTTATTTTATTTTTTCAGAACACAAAGCCTAGCATTTTTATTTTTTATTTTTTTTTCACAGATTTTTTTACACATTTTCCATTACCACATAGTAAGTCGCAGTTTTCCCAAGAAAAACGATTTTATACACACTTAAAAGTACTTGAAGCAAAGCAAGAATCAGTGACGTGCAGGTTGAAGTTGACGGGAGATGGTAAAATGAAAACATGCATAGTCGAAGATTTTCTCGTACTACTAACATGTCGAAGTGAACCGAACGTCTGAAATTTACAGCGGGAGAAAATGACAAAAATGACCCCGGTCCAGTCTCCCATTTTGTCGACTAGCTTCACGTGAAGCCTAAGAGGCCCCCACCCTCCCCACCAAAACTCACAAATCACTTCACAAAAACAGAGGGGGGTAAGCAACAGGTGATGTAAGGACAAAACCCCAGCTAATCTCAAAGGGCCCTAGGCAAAAAGAAAACCGAGAATGAGTAGGGGCAAAAGTGGAATAATGTTGCTAGCAGAGGAGGGATCGTATTTTTCGAACTGTAGGGAATCAACGGCGAGGGGCATGTTCTCCTGGTCCGGGGAGCACGTGGACTCGTGGGGTGGGTGCGCACTGTACATGATGGCGCGCAGCACAGCGGAGACTGTGGGTATGTACGCCGTCTTGTTGCGGGCCAGAAGCCACGTCAGCCCCATCAGCTGGCAGTCCCTGCTCAGCATCTTGCTTGCCCGGTCGCTCAGGCCCTCATCGTCCTTTTCTTTTGTTCCGTTTTTGCCCTCCACTTTCAGCTGCAAATAGCAAAACGGACAAGGGCAATTTAGACCTTTCGACAGACACCCCACCCGACAACTTGTCGCACCAATCAGTAAGAGGCACCCATTATTTCCAAAGGATAATATATAGAAAATATAAATACCAAAAAATTAATTTTCAATATTATTTATATTAATATTCAAAGTCGAAATCCATCAATATTCATAATAAACCAATTTGTAAGATTTATTCCGTTATTTTAATAAATAAACATATATTATGGTTGATAACTTATAAAATATTAAAAAATGGTTAGCCAAACACCCCATGTGATAAAGTAATACAATCATTTGACACTTATGTTTGGTAATAATGTAGCAATTCCACATATTTAAAAATAAACATTCAAAACAAAGAGATGGACCCCAAGATATGTACTAATTTACACGTTTAAATTACAGGTACACGATATTTGTCATAATTATGAATATTCTCTCATTATTTAAAAAATTACAAATATTCTCCTTAAATAGAAAATAATTATGTAGTCCCTAAACGGTGAGATAGACATTACCATTTTACCCTTTAAAATATTTGAAAAAAATACAGAAAAAGATATGAAGGTGGATAAAATAAATTATCTATAGAAAATATAAAAAATTCTAAAAAATAAATAAAAATATAATTTAAAATCCAAAAATCATTTTGGTCAGCTCACCACAAAAATTAAATAGAAACCTAACGGAATGTGTTCGTTGTTAGATGGACTTTAAAGTTAGAAGATATTTATAATTTTTTAAATAATTTGGAGCTATTTATAATGATATCAAAATTTTAGAAAAAATCGCTATAATTTACCCTAATTTATATAAACCAAAAACATTGGAGTTTTATAGGTTCGCATGATGTTTCATATAAACTAATGGAGTAGGTTGCCAGTTTTGAGGAGTATCTTAGAATTCAAACTATTCACATGAGCTATGCCTCAATAGTGCAGTGAAATAGTGAACTCGCAATCTTAATAGCAATTATTGATCACCCCAAAAGCCCTCCAAATTCCTTCTATTTATACAAGGTTGTCTCTATACTAAAACTAAAGGTGTAGTAACCTCTATTTTATTCAAAAAACAAAAATTAAAAAAAAGTTATTCAACTTGCGTTCGATCAAATTCATCCGATCATTAATTAGTTATATTTGCCACATGATTGACCATCCTACTTATACACCAACCGTAAGATAAATATTCGCAATGAATATTTGGTCATTACTGCAACAATATAAGCTACAAAACCTATATATACTAGAAAAATTATAATGGGCTCTCCTAATATTTGTCATAATTACAAATACTATTTATTGTTTGAAAAATTATAAATATCTTCTTGAAATTATAAATACCTTAACAATTCCCCTTGTGACAACTCATTGTATTGGGACATTTGTAATTTTTCAAACAAGAATAGGACATATGTAACTAAGGCAAATAGCGAAGTCCATTGTAATTTACCCAACATATACTATACGTAGACATGAAGTAGCTACGAAAATTAAAATAACTATAGCGAAAATTAACAATAAAAGCACAAATATCGAAAATAGCTATTGTCATTTTTATACCCTATTTTTTTAGTAGTGATATCTCATATCAAGAGGGACCATATTGAGACCATCTTTGATTATGGAGGCAATGGAATGGACAAAAAGGAGAGGAAAAGCCTAAGAAAAAGGTCAAAAAGATGGAACTTTATGTGTAGAGGCTCTAATCACCAACCAATCTCTATCTTTTTACATAATTTAAAGTGCAGCAGCCTATATAGCTTATGAATGTTTGTTTAATAATCCACAAAGTTCAATGTGTTTTT